>NC_084907.1:22244755-22474755 GCF_949316345.1 Pungitius pungitius | reverse complement strand
ACCATAGACAAAAATAAAAACCATTTATACCGAATTAAAGCATTACGCTGGAAGATTGACAAATCATCATTGTACCTATTAAGCATGCAGTCTGCTGAAAGGCAATTTATATTTAATGTAATTTTAGAAGGTTCCAAATGTGACAGTCTAGCTGTTAACATTCAAGCTAGACTTTAAAAACAAGTTAACCAAACAGTTAAAGACTGGCAAATTGCAGAGTAAGTTTGCTAAATCAACTAACATTTTATCGTGCAAGGGTAGCTGAAACTTACCTTCTGGACTGAGCAGCGCTTGCTTCACACTTATAGCGTCCGCCTCAACGGAAATCACGTCTGCGGCGGTAAAATGCGCATACGTGCAGCGGAGTATCTTCTTTTCAAGTAAAAGTTTCTTGAAATGATTAGCTTCATAAATTTGCGCAGCAGAAAGTTCTTTACTAATTTTCGTTCAGTACGGGCAACAAATTCAGCAGAAATGACTTTAGTGTACCAATTTTTTGCCATTTACTATTTCATGTTACAGTGCAAAGAGCCAAAATAGTTCTTTGGGCCATACAATAGAATCAGAAAGTTGTGCCACAACTTGAATGACAAAAAGACTGGGGGAAAAAAAAAAAGTCTTAACTTTTGCTCAAATGGCTCAGTCCACAGGAGGCTGAAGCTGCTGGACCACTTCTTGGAGGCCCTGAAGCACGAGCCGTTTAGGTTGATGTAGGACCATCCAGAGAACACAACAGAACTTTGCCTGCAAGCATAACAAAAGCAATACTGGGGAGTCAGTTAGGCACATGTTATTAGAGCCATCAAACAGCCCTCCCAACAAGTATTACAAAACAGTACTGAGGAAAAGATACTAACCTCACCAAAACCAAGTCAGCTGGAGGGCAGAGGTCATTTCTACACTTGTCACAGGAGGCAGAATTAGCTTGACTTCGGGGAGCCCGTTATGTTCTCTTGACCACCCTGTTTCGAGTCACAACATAAATAAGGAACGCAGCAAGAAAAATCTTGGCAACACTGAGAGCTCTTTACACAGACCAACATTAATCAGCAATACACCCATTCTTAAAACATTGAACAGCAGATAAAGGGAGCCCAAAAAGTTAAAGACAGACAAGGACATACTGGAAGCAGACAGTTAAGGTTGAAAGACATTTTAACAGCCATACACAGCACGACAAGCATTACATAAATACCTGGATGAAGAGCCCAAGATCCATAAGCTTCCTTTAACCTGGACGGTTCCGTCATTTGAGGTCGACCACCCATAATCAGCAATCGCAGGTGGCTCCTACAAGATTCCAGAATACATAGACTTTATTAATCTACAGTCAACTTTATTAATCTACAGTCAAAATTACAAAGTACATTTGTAAAAAAGGAATACATTTTAACACCAAGGCCCTAACATAGAGGGTGAAGTGTTCGAATTTCAGAGTCAATAGTCCAACAACACTACATTGTACAATTTTGAATATCCATTAAAATGAATCTTTAGAACACTCCCATTTGTCATTGTGCAACAAAAATCATTTTCAGTCAAGATGACAGTTCTTTAAAGCGGTTTTAATTACTGTCCACAGACATGTGCATTTACAGTGCATTTTTACAGGGTACGCACATACAATTCAAGCAATTTACACTACAGAACATACAGCACCATCATTTTGGACTACCAAGCCATTCAAAACATTTAAAAGCTTTCTGTTGGCGATACGAGCTGCGTCCCTGTGGTAGTGTTGTTAATAACCCAAGTCTCTGACGTTTTTGTACTCCACCACTACGTTTCTTGCCCAAAGCATATGGAACAAACTGAAATGAGTAAAAAAACAAACAAAAACACAATAAATGGTTACTTTTCCCCCTCACAGGGTGACTCCACAAAAAGAAGGTCAAACATGTTACACCTGGTTGGCATCTTAATATTCCCCAAATCCTGAAGTTCAGTAATAGAATTGAAATTTAAAAAAAAGGTAATAGCAAAAATCTTGGTCCGTGTATCGCAGTCAGGGGTTCTCCTTCCTTTTTTTAAATCCACTTTGCATTGCCGTTTCTTTTTTTGGGGCCGTCTATTTCACCTGAATGAGGGAGAAATGGTTGTAGGGCCGTTTAATTTAATTTAACTGAAATGAAGTAAATACTTTTAGCTAATGCATTGTGTGTATATTGAATTGAGAAGTTGATCAACGGGTAGGAAAGACATTTATAACCACTGGTAGCACAGGGTGGATTTCCTCATAAAATTAATTATTAAACAAACACGGAGCGACAGGTGACCAAAGTCTCAGAATAACCAAAATGGGCATCAACAAACAAATTGAATTCTACTGGTGACTAGGCCACAGGGCCCTCGCTGGCTTGGATGCGCCACACAAATACAGATCAAACTAAGGAATATACTGACGAATTATGTAAAATATATACCATCAAACAACTGAGAATGTGAAGTGCAGGTGAGAGGCCCAATCACCACACTCACCACCGCCTGGGTAGCCACGCTGTTGAGCCTCAATCGCTCCTATAAAGAAGCAATTTTAACAATAAGTATCTTCTGGAATTTACAGCCAAATCATTTGCCCAAGAACTGAGAATAAAACCACCTACCTGCTCTTGGAATTCTCAAGCCAGAGTGCAACAGCGAAAGGGACAAGCATGCTGACACAGCTTCATTATGTGAAGCTTTTACAGCCTGTCTAATTGGTGAACCAGGAAGTAGGAGGTGCCAAGGCTGACCTGAATCTATAGTAGCTCAGGAGGGACATTTCCTCACTTGCTACACAAAAAGATGATTTATAATGCCAATGATTTATTTATAATTTCACAGGCTGAACTTCTTCACAACAAAGATGATCTTGTCTTGCAGTATCACCATTTAGATTATTTACTCTGTCCATGCACCCAGTAAGCCATGGATCAAAATCATTCCACACAGTTTGGTCTATTATATGCCACACATTTGCCCAAGCTTGCATGTAGTTGAAGACTTTTGTTTTAGAGAATTTGAGATCTACTTTTTAAGAACATTTATGTGAAGAATGGAAACATTTGTCACTTTCAATGGAGGTCTGGTAAAGACACATGCGTGTAAATGATTTGCAATCTGAAATGGATCTCAGAAAAGTGAAGAAGCACATTTGCAGAATGCGGAATTCAAAGGAAAGACTTTAAAATTGAAACATATTTAAATGACTTAGTATTCTTTTTGTCACGTGTATCCTACTGATTCCACAACAATAAAGTGGGTCCTTTAGTAAACCTCTCTCCTCCAAGCACTGGTGCTTGGTGGATCTGTATCACCATTTGCTTCTAACAAGGATTCTTTCACAGATCGTGCTGTTCGGCTTTTCAACTACTCACTGGTCAAACTGGCATCCATTATCTCTTAATGCTAATAATGGGCTGAATATTCTTTTGAGTAATCAAAACAGACTTGAAAATTAATCAAATAGTTAAACTCCTGCAATATCTTATCTACAGCTGTATTAGACACCGTATATTTTCTAACTTTAGCAGAACGGAAACCATTTTAACCTCAATATCATTCCCAAAGTTTTGCTTTGTATTGCTGTTTATACTTTCCCCATCTCTTTTTCCAAATGTCTTTATTTCTCGTAGATTTTGGTTTAATATTCATATTAACTAACATTTTGTTTTTAAATCTGCTACTTTCCCTCTTCTGTTTTGGAGCAATGGATGACAACATTAGAAACAGCCAGAGGAGTGAGAGTAAGAGGACGAGGGGAGGACAAGGACGAGGAAGGCCAAGGACCGTAAACTCTTGACCAAAGCTATGGAAGAATTATTTTCTGCCTGGAGATGGAAAGTTTATCACCGAAATCCACAAACTGATATCCCCCTTCTCTAAGCTATGGAAGACGCATGTGGAGATATAGCAGTTGATGCTTTTCATGGCTGGATTCGACATGCTGAGCGATATTTCCCCCGCTGCTACAGGGAAAACATTGCTTGTGATGTGGATGAGGTTCAGTGGAACAGACCGGAACAGAAGAACTGTATACAGTAAATTCTTCTGTTGTTTTGTATGTAGATTACTGTATGTGCAACTTTGTGTTGGTTGGGATGTACACTGTGTGCATTGTTTTCGTGGGGGAAATAAAATATATTTGTTACCGTGTATTTGTGTGTTCTGAGTATAAAATCAATATTCTAAAATATTTTACAACACATATGTATGTACTGTCTGTAGTAAGTGTAACACTGAACAAAAAAAGGTCAAAGTCATTATGATGAATGGAGAATTGTTTTCCATTCATCAGTGTTTTAAATTGAGCACATCAGTGTTCAACTGGTTCTTATAAAAGTCTATTCATATGATGGTTTGTGTTTGTCATTTAAAAACAAAATACCATTTTGAGAAGAAATTACATTGTTTTGAATGTAAAGTTTAATTTTGCAGGAGTATTGAGGGGTTTTTCCCATTGTGTGTGTGTTTTTAGATTTGTGTGTAGAGTTCTGAGAGTATGAGGCATGCTTTAAGAAAATGTGTCTAAAGAATCGAGAAAAACTGTAACTAAGGCTGATTCAAGTGACATCACTTCAGGCAATTTATCAGATTTCTTGTAGATCCCTCATGAGCCACAAACGGGTAAATTCAAAATAAATATTAAAATAACAATAGGGCTTTCGCCCGACTTTCAGTCGGCTCAGGCCCTAATAAGTAGTATTCCAGAGGAGCCGTTTCTCTTTAAGCGGGAAACACTAAAATAGATGCTCCACTGGATTAGAATTTTATTTTATTATAGTATTACATCTTGCATTTAATTACTTTTCAAACTGAGTTACAAATCACTCATGTTTGCTTATGTATGAGGACCTGAACATGGAGGCATTCTACAAAAGGGGGCTTTGTCATGGGGGCTATTTAAAACCAAGGACCGCTCTCTGCCCTTGACTTTGCCTTCCAGAAGAAAACTTCCTGAAGCCTTCAGCCATTACTGTGAAATATGGAAATCTCAGACGACAGAATCAGCCTCGTCCAATTATACTTCCTCTTTGCATGTACCTTTAGTTATGTAGTGTTGCTATAACCTCTTTGAAAACCATACACATATCTGTAGTGCATACCAATGTCATTGCAAGGTGTGATCAACATAAACATTTTAATACAGGTTGTACTAATCAAGTTCATGCCAGTGACTGATCAAATGTGGCTCTATGGGGGAATAAATATTTAAGTTATTCAACTCACATCACAAGTTGTATGATATCATCAAAGAACTTTATGCTAATAACAGAACTTCTGCAGTTTATAAAAACACAAATCCATTTAATCATTTCCACAGAGACACACGGTGCACATGACGTAAATACATCATTCTAGTCATTCTTATTGTAGACACAATCTGTAAAGTACACTTTTACAATGTATATATTATTAGAATCAAAGAGCCTCGGGCGTTATTTGTGTTTTGTTGTTAATTAATTATCTGCCCTGCTGAACTCATCCTGTCAAAGACAGTCCACTGGTCTTCCAGACATAAACTACAGACTAGTTAAAGGGGCAGTACACTCATCCTTCTAATTCAGGCCACTCTGCATCGACAGCTTAAACTGGAGTTCCATCCTTAGGAGGAGGAGAAGATCCAGGTTTGTCTTCCTTCATCTTCCTGTCAGCGTGGTGGGCTACAGTCTCCACTTCTGTAACAGCCTCTGCTTTGGCAGCCTCCTCACAGTCCTTTCCTCCTGGGGGGGCGCTTTTGCCATCTGCTGACTGGGTGTTGATGTCTGACGGAGGTGGTATACTTTCACCATCTTGTCCTGCTTTCACGTCGAGGACCGGGGCGATGACTTCCTGGGCCTCCGGTGCTTCACTGAGCGGCAGAGTAAAGCCCATTTTGCCCCCCCCGGCTGTCGCTCCAGCTGGAGGAAGTGTCAGGGTCTTGGCCTGAGGCTCCTCGTCTCCATGCAGCCAGTCCATCTTCTGAAGGTGTTGCTTGACAGCGTCACCCACTCGAGCATCAATCATAGCTTCCGTCAGGACGCCATCTTCAGAGGAATAGGCTGCGGCCTGCAAGAGACCCAGAGTCAATACATGTCTTTTATACATTGAGTCACTTGAAGCCTTTTTTAAATAAAGAATTTTGAAATTATTATTATGGATAGTCTTTTTTTTTTTTAAACGCAATGGATTCCAAAATGAGTACGGGGAACATACCTGCCAGGCCACACCCAGTTTAGAGATCTCTCTTCCTGACATGCCTTCTGTCCGCTTCGCTATGTCAGAGCACTTTTGACCATAGTCAAACTGGGCCAGCTTCATCCGCCTGCACAATAAAAAAAAAAAAAACATACATTAGAGAGGAACGTATATAGGACTTGACCACCTCTTAGCTAGCCCGAATGCATGGGGAGTTTTTTGAAGTTGGGTCCATTGCGTGTCTAGACCGCTCGCCACCTTTTGTCCGCCATCACACACCCAACCTCCAAGTAATTACTGAGCCTCTGTTTTCATCTCAAAAGACCAAAACTCATCCTTACAGCCGGAACCACCCCTCTAAAGATTACGCAACTCTTCAAAAATCCCAAGCGTGTACGTGTGAGTGTGTGTGAGTGTTTGAAGTGGTGGATTGGATCTAATTGTTTCAGTATTTATCCCTAGTGGCGAGTGACTTGGTGCCCGATTTCAAACAGCTGTGTATCTGAGGGTTGTACTCACTGCCTCCCTCCCGTGGCAGGCTCCAGCACATATTTGTCAAAGTACAGCCGCACCAGCCTCTCCCTCTCATCGGGACCCGGCAGAGCAAAATTTACTATTTCGTCAATGCGGTCGTTTATGGCCCAGTCAAACTGCTCTGGTTGGTTACTGGCCAACACCAGCATGAACCTGCCAGAGAAACACAGAAATAGCCACGGTTTTATAGGTACAACGAGGTGAAGCGTGCCACATATTTACATCTCAATTTGTGCAAATGTAATTCAAATCTTACTTGCTGCTCTGCTCTCCAGTACGGTACAGGAATGCATTCAAAGTGGCTCGAAGGTCCTCACTGATCTTCTCCTACAAAAGCACAAGAGGAAAGAGAACGTTGTTGGTAAGAGGAGCTTAAAATGGTGGGAAAACAGGTTTCACAAAACCATGGTTTCCAGAAAATGAAATGCGTGCAGACTTACAGTGGATCTCTTGCGAAGGAATGCATCGGCTTCATCAACGAACAAAAGGAGTCTGTAACAGAATAAAAACACACGATACTCTTTATCTGCTGATACTGAACCTCAACAAAATTGAATTGACATTAAGTAGCCTACCCGCGACGACTTGTACCGGCCCAGTCAAACACTTTGTGCATCGCGGTCACACCGTCGCGGCCCATGGGTGCCACGTCACCGCCAGTCATGATTGCATAGTCCATCCCAGAATGCACCGCCAGCTTCTACTCGACGGAAAAGAAAAGGCCTCCGTTAGAAAACGCATCACTTTTCTGTAAATGTTTGCGTCCAGTGCTCTGTCCTCAGGTAATACCTTAGCAAAGAGAGTTTTGCCCGTGCCTGGAGGGCCGTACATGAGGATATTCCTGTAGAGGCCGTTGTTCTGCCTCGTGTTCCTTGTTGCTATGGCGATATCGCGTACACGCTCTTCCAGGGAAGGCTAAGTGGTAAAAATATGAATTTATTTATTAAGTGACTGTTGGCTTCATCCTTTGTGAAGACTTGGATCTCCACTTACACTGAGCACGACTCCCTCGAGGGCATCCTGAGGTTTGCTCTTCAGCCGTTTGGCCGTCTAGAGGGTTCACCACAGAAGAAGAAGAATTAGCACGTCAGAATCTGCATTTACACAAAAGAAGCAGAAAGGGTCGTTTGCTGATTAGTTACCTTCACTGGATGCTTGATTGCCTCCGCGACGGTGAACCGGGACGTTTCCCGCACCAGAGACGGCTTCCCGAGCCTCGCCTCGATGTAACGTCCCGCCACGGCTGTGGCGTTTCGGGCGGAATAAACTCCCACAGCTAAAAGGGTCAGTCCTGCCACCTGGTGATGTGATGTGAAACAGTTACACAACCAAACCCTGTACGTTTTGCTGAGACAACTCAGCCCAAAGGCCTTTCAGGTTTGCCCTCACCAGTATTACACCAGGTGGCATAGTAGCATGTAAATGCTTTGTTGTTGTCGGTTTTTTTACCTAATTGACTTTTACTTCAAGAAATAGTCATTTTTTAAATTCACTTAATTGATTGCTAGTGGACAGAGAAGCCTCACCGTGGCCGTCACTTTGTCCCAGTCCGACACAAAGGCCCTGAATCCTTCTCCAAACACAGCACCTGCCGTCCTAAAAGCAAACGTACGTCAGCTGTCTGCATCTCCTTTGGTCATTTACAAGAAGCAGCTGTCAAAAACGCAGAGAACCTTTTTATCTTTTGAGCCAAACAGCTGTTACTATAGTAAAAGTAATGTAAATGGTATTTATTTTTAACTTGTTGCAACAACATCATGAAAACGATTGTGCGATACGTCAGTGCGTCTCACTTTATGGACTCCAGGACCGTCTGTCTGTGTTCTGCGGCCTTCAGACGGATTTGCTCGCGGATGATGTCGGGGATGATGTCGGCGTTCTCTCGCTCCACGCGGGCTCGTGCTTTGGTCTCGGCCTCGATGCGCAGGAGCTCGTTCTTGTGCCTCAGCCCCATCTCGTGCTCTATCGTTGCTGTGAGACCACGACACATGAACAACATAAACCACTGCTCAACATCTGGGAAAATCTCATTTTCTCCAAGACGACGTGGGTGGCGAAGCCGGGCACCTTTCCGCATGGCCTCCTGTTTATGGACAGACTCCTCCTGTTTGCGGAGGTTGTCCTCGTTCAGCGCTTGCTAAGCAACAAAAAAAAAGAGGAAAAAAATGATGTCGGTGATGCATCTCATTTTCTTTTGCAGTTTATACTCGGCACTTGGAGATGACCTCACCTGTTGCCGTAGTTGTTCTTCATATCGCTGTCTGGCCAGCTTGTCTTGATACTGGGCTCTCTGTAATGAGAAAACAACCAGCTGTAAACGTACAGCTCAAAATGATTCATTGCTGCAGCACACTTACGGTTGTTCTTAAAACTCTGGAAAGGACAAAGCTTTGCTGTTCTCACCGCCTGATGCTGCTTGGTCTCCTCGTTGACGGTTTTCCTTCTCTCCTCCGCCTGGATTCGTATCTGGTCGCCTTTGAGCTGCTCAACTGCTGCTTCATATTCCTGAAAGAGTCGCACAAGAAAAATCTATTGAACCCAACGGACATTCAGATCCAATGCAAACGAATCGATTCATTAATGGAAACTACGGCAAAGTGTACTGATTCTCGGGGGGGAAGCACGGACGCCCTGCAGCAGATCTGGTATGGATGTTAGAACTTTACCTTAATTTTGCTCTGATGCTCCATCTGAGTGCTCTGCTCCTGCATTCGTGACAGATCCAGAGCCTCTTTGGCATGTCCTGGATGCAGAAGAGAGGCAACCACCCGGGAATGATTTAGTTGATCAATGTAACTCTGAACGGTGGATCTCTTTCTACCTCATACTTGAACAGACGTGAGTTTATACGTTTATATGATGAACACAGAACCAGAAAGAAAGCATTTTCCAAATCACTACGTGTGGTGTGGAACAAGTGGATTTTCTGGACTTTTGAACCCACTGTAGTAGTTTGAATGAAGGTCAGAGCAGCACCGCATCGATCTCATAGGCGGCAGCCAGCTACGCAAAGACGACATGCAAATTACAACGTATGAATCCAGATTCTGGCTGCGAAGCGGGGGGCCTCATTATTTTCTGCTGCAACATCACTGAAAGGGACCAAAGGCCGAGGGGAGACTCTCAGAGCCGTTATGACCGGGAGGAACCTCTTTGGCGCTAGCGGGCTCTGCACAACACTCACGGGACTTGTCGAGCTCCTTGGCCGCATGAGCAGCTCGCTCCAGCCCGGTGGGATCGAAGTTGCTCCATTTGTCCTTGGGTCGATCCCCTCCGCCACTGGAGCCTCCGGACGGCGGAGGAGGAGGAGGTGGAGGCTGAATCGGGAGACCGGGAGGCCCCTCCGGCTGCCCCTTGTTCAGACCGAACAGCCACGACATTTTAACGCGAATAAATAAAAGCGAAGTTTAGCCGGTTCCGCGAAGCTGCTGCAGAGCTGTCACCTCACTTCCTCCACACGCGTGTCACGCCGCCACCTACTGCGCAGGCGCGACGTAGGGAACGGATTCGTTTGAATAACCGCAACGACCATTGGCCGGTAGCGAGTACTCCGTCTTCTCATTGGCTGCTCAAACGATTGCCTTTCAACAGAGGTCACGGATGTAGTCCAGTCCGAACTGCATACGGTGGCCGCGCAGGGTCACGATGCGTTCAAATCAGAAGCACATTACTTTTCTCTTGATTGCATCAGATTTAGTTTGTATGTTATAGGTCATGGACATTGGATGGAGGTTTGCTTTGTAATTGAGCTTTTCTTGGGAGTAAATGGCAGAATGTTTAGAGGGTCACTTCTTAAATATCACTTGTTTTATTGAATAGAGAAAATGTTCTAAAATATTTAGATTATGTGCATAGTGTGTACGATCCAGTGTACATAGGGCAAATGCTTTGTCCAGAATAAAACATCTCTCAAATTTACACACATAACATGTTTGAATAGAATCAATACCGGACGAACTATAGAGATCAAAATGTTTAATGAACTTAACATTGGTGGGTAACCACACCGCAACAACTGGTCAATTATACATTTACACAACACTTTAAGTAAAAAAAAGCTTGAGGTCAGTATTCTGCCTCTCTTCTCGAAAACTCACAATCTGCAACAAATCATAACCTCACAAAAAGTTGCATATGCAGAAGACAATATAGTTGGGACTGTCTGTCATATGGAGATGTTTGATTGAAATGTGTAAATGGAGCAGAAGCAGGGCTGTCTGTGGACAATCTGTTGCTATTCGTTTTTACTGTCAAATGCCATCTCAGATTTTAATCACATCCTGGTCATGACATAAAAGTAGATCATTCCTAAAATATCATCTAATTTACTCTGAACATAACTTGAAATCAAGGAACTTAACAACAGTTATTATCCACCCCATAGGAGTGTCCTTGAGCATCCCTTTCTTCTTCAGGAACATTGCTCTGTTGGCAACTCTGCTATAAATATTCCTATCAAGGATATGTGTGGAAAACCCATGTGAGACTCGCTTGTTGACTTGTAATATACAAGGCACAGGCAGAAACACAGATCTGGAAGTGAATAATGTCATAGTCTTCCTCATCAGTCTCATCATGTCACAGACCCCAGGTCATTTATGTGGGTTGTTAAGCATGCAGCCCTTATAGTATAGTGGCATTACATTACAGGGGGTTAGGGTTAGGTTGTAAATCAAGGATGCGAGTGTGTGTGCCTGAATGGCCATTGCATGAACAGCTCCACAATCCAACACCAGTTTAACAACTGGATATCTGTCACAGCGGATAGTCCTTTACTGCAGCAAAACAACACGAGAGAAGACACCAGAAGGCTCTTTGCCGTCTCCCAACGCTGCACCAAAGCCTTCCTGTTGCCGAGCCCGCGCCAGCTTTGCAAGTGAGAGGAACGACCGAGGTTCTGTGACGGCTAGATCACTGATCACACGTCGGTTGAGCTGGACGCTTGTCTGTATTGAGGGTATAAAAATCACATACAGTGAACAACTATCCTAGAGAACGGAGGCAGTATTGGTGAAATAGGGCAAAATGTTGCCCAACTAACCTTGGTGAGGTTGTGCACAAGGGCGGGATACTTCATGCCGTGCTCTCGAGATGCTGCTGCAATGCGTGTGATCCAGAGCTGAGAAAATGAAAGCACAACTAATTATGTCAACTACTTTGTTCTTTGCAAGAAGTCAACATGCCCATTCTGTACACAGCAAATACACCTTTCTGCAACTGGAATTGGAGGGACGACTAGCTTTTCATAAGGGGTGGAAGGAACAGATGAATCCCTCTAAACAGGCAGGGGTTCCCAAACCTTTTGACCCCTTAAATATGAAAGCATGTCAACCTGACAGAAGTTAAAAAAAAAACATCCAGTTGTGTTACACATCAAATCATGTTGATGTCGTGGACATTTGTCTCTGACATCTCACGTGTCTCACCGTCCTCATGTTGCGCTTCTTGAGCCTTCGAGCCGAGGTTGCGTAGACGAAAGCTCTCCGGACCGCGCGCACAGCCAGACTGTAGCAGCGGTTCTTTCTGCCTCGGAAGTGCTACGTAAAGCAGAATCACACTTTATCAGGATCATGTCAACATGACAGAGAAGACACGTGAGGCAAAAAGCAATGTTCATTTCTACACAACCTGAATATATTAAATGAGTTCAATAGTCAATAGTTTGACAGCTTAGCATCTTCTGCTGCAGGAAATAGCCATGCCCTTACCCGTGCATTTTTGAGAATTTCTTGGTGTTTCCAATATCCGTCAGGTCCACGGCTTCTGATCCAACAAGACAGCGTCAGGAACACCATGTCGGTTTTTCAGATAAACTACTTCAAAACAATATTCTTCCTAAAAGAGTGGGGAGACTATTTCAGTGACCTTAACCAAGCTCAACTAGTAAAGGGACTGTTAGTGAATATCACTTCACATGCTGTATTACGACTAACAGGTTCGTTCGATTTTAGACCCTCAGCACCTTGAGTAGGTGCGTTCTCTGCTGCGCCCGGTTTTGATGAAATATCTTTACGTAGAAGAAGCCGGTGTTATAGTTAAAAACAAATGTAACATTGCTACATATAAAAAATAAACAATGGTGGGTGACGTACAAAATTGTCCCCAGTAAGCCAAAAGAATGATCAAAATCACGGCCTTCTAGAGTATTTGCGAGTCTAAAGGCGGAAGACGTCGGTCAACACAACACGCGCTTCCCTCAGCGTTGTGACGCAGCCGCGGTGGTTTCTGGGATAGCAGGAGGCGGAGGTCAGAGAAACTCCAAAATGTCGGTCCTTGGTCTCACGTCCTTGAGCCGCTGTGGTGTTATGGCGTTCCGCTCCCCTGCAGGACTGGTGGTATGTCAAAAATCGTCGGAGTATAGTAATAGTATCGATTAGCCGTTGTTGTCAGTTGCAGCTTCTGCCACCTCTCGGCTCAGAGAACGTCACATCACAGCTAACGTCACAATACGTTTCCCACTGACAGTGGAGGGCTCTGTCTATGCAATGAAGTCCATGTTACGTAGTAGCTAATGGCTAACGTCAGCGGGACCGTACTTTTAGATAAACCTACTCAACCATAACCTAACGTGTTCATTTATCTTTTATTAGCTGGTGTATGTTTATCTTCAAATCTCCCTTTAGTCGATTCGAATCTGCTTTTATACCAAACACAGCACAATACGAGTTACGCATGTAAACATTGTTCAGCTTAAGTTTATTACCGCAACAGCAACTCTGTAAACGTTACGTTTGAGTTACTAAATACCTGTGGATCCACTGATATTTAAGTTTGTTGGACGAGAAGAGTAAACGTTTTTAAC
This sequence comes from Pungitius pungitius, assembly GCF_949316345.1. Lineage (NCBI taxonomy): Eukaryota > Metazoa > Chordata > Actinopteri > Perciformes > Gasterosteidae > Pungitius > Pungitius pungitius. Next base: position 22,461,263 of record NC_084907.1, on the reverse strand, counting down.
TAAAGTTCGTAGTATGTGATGCTAACAACAGAAAGTCAAATCCCTTTTTTTACAGGCGGTCCGCTTCGCTCAAACAGCAGCGGCACCAGCAGCTGAAGCGAGAGTGAAGAAGTTCCAGATCTACAGATGGGACCCGGACACTCCAGGAGACAAACCCCGCATGCAGACCTATGACATCGACCTGAACGCGTAGGAATCCCACTATTCCCCCCGACACACGGTGTCCTGCTCTGTGATGTGCTAATCGGAGACGTGGAGCTGAATTCTTTGTTTTTCTATTCCACCTTGGTGTATTATTGTTTTATCGCCATTTTGACTGAAGAAGTTGAGTTTTAAATGAATTGACACCTGGCATACAGTCATAAACGGGGGGGGGGGTATCTGTTACCTTTGTGTATAGATTTGTATTTTTAGATTGTATAACTTTTTATTAGTGAGGGGTGTGGTGAAGAGGACTCTGATTATCACTCTCGACGTATATTACAGAACATGTGCCCTTTTTAAATATTGCTTTCATCACCTGATTCACTTTTAGTGAAATTCAAAGTGGTACCCTGTCACATGTAAACCAAGGACATGATCACCAAACTGATGACAGCCTTGAGTTGGATTTAGCTCAGGTGACTGACAGCCTGGCATATTTCCAGTTCTCTTCTTAATCAGCTTATGTGTATTCTCACTAGCTGTCAATACAAAGCTGAAAAATACTCTCCATATAAAAGAGCAGCAGTCACTTTTCGGAGTCAATCACTTTTGTTTTTCTCTATGTAGCTGTGGCCCAATGGTTCTTGATGCCCTGATCAAGATAAAAAATGAGATGGACCCCACTCTGACCTTCCGCCGCTCCTGCAGAGAAGGTCAGTAACGCGTGTCTGAGCTTTACAAATGCGCCTTTAGATAAAATGGTAAATACATTTGGTAATGAATAAGTTTGTATTATTAGAAGTGCTAGTTCATGAAGGGAATAGAATCAACTTGTCATTTTAGTGCTGCCTGCTTATAGTAAGGGTTTTGTAGTCGTTTAGAAACATTAAGGCCTGTTCATTTTAAGGCAATGTACCAAGTTTTCTCTGGAGGTTTTATGTTTTTTTTCTACTCAAGTGATTAATTGTTCATGCAACTATTTGAAAGATAACGCAGTACAACTGTCTCTTTTTTTCCACCAAAGAATTACTATGTGCATTACTTTTTCCTCCCCAGAAATGTCAGGACACACTTTGTCGTTATCATCAACGATTTACTAGTCACACAAACCACAATGAAAGGCAATACTACTTCTTCTTTTTAACGCAGGTATTTGTGGCTCCTGTGCAATGAACATTAATGGAGGGAACACACTTGCATGCCTCGACAAGATTGACACCAACGTTGGCAAGCCAACTAAGATTTACCCTCTACCACACATGTATGTGGTCAAGGACCTGGTACCCGTGAGTAAATATCCACCACGCCATGAAATGTTGGACCAGCGCTCGCTGATAGCAGATTCTACTCCAACAGCTTATTGTGAAATTTGAATCCTCACTGATTCCTTGTAATTGTTTACAGGACATGAGTAACTTCTATGCACAGTATAAGTCTATTGAGCCCTACCTGAAGAAGAAGGATGACTCTAAGGAAGGGAAGGAGCAGTACCTGCAGAGTGTGGAGGACAGACAGAAACTGGTACAGCACTGTTTTTACATGGGCGACAACGTTTTCAAGTGCTGTTAAAAATGAGAATAAATCACGCTCCCTGGTTTTCCTCCTGCGTAGGACGGTCTGTACGAATGTATCCTGTGCGCCTGCTGCAGTACGAGCTGTCCCAGCTACTGGTGGAATGGAGACAAATACCTCGGGCCTGCTGTGCTGATGCAGGTGTGTGTCTGAGCGCATCAACATTTAAGAAGTCCGCATGAAGAAACAAGCCCCACAGATGAAGCCTTTATGGGTCACATCCTGTCGTCCCACAGGCATATCGTTGGATGATCGACTCACGAGACGAATTCACAGAGGAACGCCTGTCCAAGCTGCAGGATCCTTTCTCCCTTTACCGCTGCCACACCATCATGAACTGCACCAAGACCTGTCCCAAGGTAACCCGCCGCCACACACCTGCAGCAGCCATGTGCACGCCGCGGCTCGTGCGCATCTTGTGACATCTCGTCCTGTTTGTGAGAGTCCAACAACTAACCCCTCGTCTGTCTGCTACTCCTCTTAGGGCCTGAACCCAGGGAAAGCGATCGCTGAGATCAAGAAGATGATGGCCACGTACAAGGAGAACAAGGCTGCTGCTGTTGTCTGAAACCTTCAGTCGCCCTTTTGTACAACACTTCCCTCCATGATAATATTATAAATTGATTTATGAAAATGCTTTTTTGAGGTCTGAAGGCCGGTGCACCAGTCATCTCCACCACACACTACAGTCAACTGTAATTAAAATGTGTGTACGGTTCAAGGACTTGGTGTTACGTAAACGCACATGTACAATATGAAATGCATGAGAGAGAGAGAGCGAAAGAGAGAGTGTGTCTGTGTCTTACATGTACCATAAAGAGGGATTTCTCTTCAACGCCGCTGTGTCTTTGTTTGTGCAATCTGGAGACACAATCCTGCATATTAAAGTTCAAAAGAGGATTTTTCCTGTTGTTCCTGTGTTTTAGGAATTTAGCTTTTCTAGGTTAGTGCATTTTACATGCAGTGTACTAATCTGCATATACGGACATATGCACACACGCAGAATCTTTTTTTTATTCCACACTTTTTCAGGGGAGTGGGGGATAATTTCAGCGCATCTCTCTATTCTTTGTGTCGCTGCGTGGCAGGTCAATGTATAAACACATGACAGGACCCTCATGCTGAAAACGAGACTTAATTGTTGCATAGGCTCCGTGGCTTCACTCCCAGAGACGCAAGAAATCAAATATATGTTTTACTAATTATGACAAAGTAGTAACGCACAGTGACTTGGACAAGTAACTTTAATCTGATTGCTGGTTTGGACATAATAAAGCATTAGAGTTCCTGGCATCACTGCAAACATCAAATAACCAAAGAAACTATTTATTTTCAATCAAAACAAGGACTGCTGTCACTAATTTTGCGACACTCATCCACAGTGGTTGGAACCTCTAGTGTCCCATAAATGTCTCTATTCTGCAGATCCTCAAATGAGTTAAACCATCAGTTTCAATTTCCAATTTTTTCTTTGTGGTTTTATTTCATGTATGAAGGAACATATGTTGTAAATAGTGATGTCTAACAGGCCACATGGACTTCTACCATATCTGAAAACGGTTTAATTGATATTTATCTGCAGAAAAATTAAAACACTTAAACTTCAAGAAGAGTTCTATTTCCTCAATGAAGATGCAAATACTGAAAAATGATGATCAAACACAGTATAGAAGCTATAGAAGCTATAGAAGATCACCTGGTCACCTAGCAACGGTGATAACAGCGACTCCCCGAGATCTCGGGATCAGCCCGATCTGGTTTGCGAGTCGCTGCTGGGATCAAGGGGGGGAGGGGAGGGGGGTGTCTGGAGGCTGGGACTGGACGGGGGAGGAGACTGCTGCTGCGGGGTGGTACAATGAGGAGCTGCGAGGTCCTCCTGCACTCACAGGACGCATGAGAGCTGAGCAAAGCCGCAGCGAACTGAAGCAAAGTTGGGTAAGAAACGGGGGGGCAATCTGGTTTGTTTAAATTTTTCGGGAAGGAAAAATAAAGGGAGGTGCACGGATTGCATGCAGCTATTAAACCCCGTTTCTGGAACATGAACACATCTGAATAATTGTGCCATTATTCGTCTGTATGTTAACGGCTGTTGAGAGCTGACATGTGGTCCTCTGTTTTCACTGGAGAGAAGAAGGAGGAGGGACATCGCTGCAAAGTAGAGAGAGGTGCCAAGAGGGGAAATACAAAAAAATCAGTGGCTTCTAGAGTCTGGGGGTCACGTGGGAAGATGATAGTTGCATGAAAACAATATTGGTAATATGCATGACAGGAGATGTCCTGTTGCTGTCCTCAGAAACTCAGAAACACACAATTGTGTGTGTGTGCGTGTGTGTGCGTGTGTAAGTGGGGGGAGAAGGGGTCTGTAGCTACGAAGGGAGGGCAAGGACTCAATGGAGTGAGGAGGGGAGGGGGGGGGGGGGTAATCGTTCCCAGATGTGTGCAGTGAAAACATATGGTTTCCAATGGCCACTCTGATGCACAAAAAGAATGTATGTTTGTGTGTGTGTTTGTGTGTGTGTGTGTGTGTGTGTGTGTGATGCTTGTGCACAAACACATTCACTGATTTATTGATCCACATGCAGAAGATGGATCACGTTTTGTGTCCACTGTGGCCTCACAAAAGAATTCAAATGTGCATGCGGTTCCAGGCAGAGGGTCGGCAGTCGTCAGTGTGGGATGTGAGAAGCACAGAGGAACTTCTCCGGGTTGTGTGTGAAGCAGCCTACAGGAGGAGGAGGAGCACTCATACTTTCCACAAGTGCAAAAGTATTTTAGTGAGAAATACTCACTACGCTAATAGTTTTTACTGTATGCAACAGTTTCACAATGTGGTCTCCTGAATTTGGACGGCCGATTTAAGTAAATGGAATGAAGGGTCCGGTGTTGCTGTCATCGTTCGTGCTTTTGTGTCGATGGATCACTTTCACTCAAGCGGAGAAGGGCCTCACTCTGTGTAAGGAAGAAAAATGAAAAGGGTGGGGGGGGGGTGGCCAGTGAGGGCGACAGAAGGGAGACGAAGGATGTGGAGGCAGACAGGGAGGGGGGGGGAGGCCTGAGGAAAAGTCAGGGAGAGGGGTGGGGTTGAGGGGTCCTCCGTTTTCTTTTTTCCCGGAATTCAGAGTTTCTGCTGCAGCGAGGAGGAGGAAAACAGAAGGATTGTTCTCAGGAAGACAGACGTGCCACATTCTTGCCGTCACTCATACCCCCCCCTTTGCTGTTTGAAGCCAATGGAGGAGGTGTGAGGGGGTGTGGAGGGGGGGCAAGAACAGTGGGGGGGCTGGAAAGGTGAGGGAGGGCAGGGGCAAAGAGAGGAGAGGGGAGTTCAGGGGGTTCAGAGGAATATCCAGCACTTTGTTCCCCTCGTGTTGCTCCGTTTTCAGTGTTTATGCTCTCATCCTCTCGCCTCCAGTGCCCCCGTCAGTCTACCTCCAGCAGGGACCATGAGAGTCCTCTTACTCATCTGCATGCCAGGTAACGGCACCAACAGTCACACTGGATATTCAGCGTGAATGGGAACCATCCACGTCTCACACTGTGGCCCAGACTTGAGATGATTGATGCCACCCTCATTTTTTTTCTACAATAAATGTGAAGTCACAGCCAGCTTAGTTTAGCATAAAGACTGGAAACAGTCTACAGACGTCACACTACGTGAGCATGTCTCATTACCAGGCCCGGTGCCAGGATTTTTGAGCATTAAAGGTTGCACTATAGTTCCTTTAAACTGTCTTCAATACATTAACACTTCAATAAAACCCACTCTGGCTCAATTCAATAAACACACATCATTTTCCAGCAGTTTATGTATACTAACATTTGTTAATACACCATTTTGGGGAAAAGTACAATGTTCAAAAAAGACAGTAGAAAAAGTAGTATTACGAAAGCCCCTGAAAAAGGTGAATAATACAGATAGCCAATTACAGTATTCATAGTACTTGTTGTGCTTACTTTCTTGTTGTGAAATGTCAACAGTTGTGCTGCTCGCCCAGGCTCAGTACCAGGACCGCTTTCCTTATTTGGGTGAGTTCATTAAGGATATTGGCCCCGGTTGTTCCAGCTCAGCATCGGTTTCTGTCGGAGCCCTGAACATCTGTTACAGATTTCTTGTTGTTCTCCCATGTGTCACCTCGCCTCGAGCGATTCTCTCCTCCTTATTTGTAATTTACCACCCGCATAGCAGCTGTTGTGCGAGTGCACATAGCACTACGCAACATGTTTAAACATCTTACAAATGAAGTCATGCATTACCCCGCACAATCGTTGTGGCACGCAGGTGGTTTATTTTAAATCGTGCAGAGCTTTTGGTTGTGTGTGTGTATGTGTGTGTCACTGTGTGTTTCCTGGCTTCACAGATGACTATGATTCGGATTATTTACCAGGTAAAGGATTTTAAAGTCAACTGAAATATTTATCAATATTACTTTTATCGTTAAAGTATTACTAGTGTTTTTTTAAACTAATTCCTCTCCTTGTCAAAATCCAGGAAATCCAGATTCTCCTCCCGATACCTTCCAGCAGCAGGTCCGGCCCGAGACAGCGGTCCGCCCAGACACATCCGGTATACCTCCTGTCTGACTCGTGCTATCTAAGAGTGATCCTCACTGGGTCCAGAACTCATTTGTAAATCTGTTTTCCACCATCAGGGTCCAATTTGGAGACCGAGCCAACAGAGCCCGGTCCTCTTGGTGAGCGAACGTAGCGAATGAATGTCGGGTCATCAGTCACTTCAGTCTATGCAGGCATCATTGGGTTGTGTGTTGGATTTTTCCAGATTGCAGAGAGGAGCAGTATCCCTGCACCAGACTCTACTCTGTTCACAAGCCATGCAAGCAGTGCCTGAACAGCCTCTGCTTCTACAGGTACGTCACCCAAGTCACTTTTAAACAAGCCGTTTAGCCGGAAACAAGAGCTAATTCACTCGCATGAATTACCGTAAATGTTGTAATGTTCAGTCGTCATGTCTGACATGTAGACTGAACATTTACATTTAACATTTACATTCAACATTTATATATAACATTTACATTTAACATTTACATTCAACATTTATATATAACATTTACATTTAGATGAAACATGTATATTGTTTAACAACTTGGTGTTACTGCCAAACATTATCCTTGGAAAAGTAATTGCACGCATTTACATGAATTTCTTTCTAAATGGATTTTTAAACGAGCAACATTTTACAAATGCTGTGTTTAAAAAGATAACAATAAGAAACGACCACAATGGAGCTGAACAAAGGAATCAGTGATAACAATGCAACACAAAGGTTCTGTTTGCACTGATGAGACTGATGCCAGAAGACGATGACCCCTTGTGACCTTCCACATGTGTTTTGCGCTAAGTTTGCGACGGGTGTACGTCGTCAACAAGGAGATCTGCGTGAGGACTGTGTGCGCACATGAAGAGTTGCTGAGAGGTGCGTTCAGTGTATTCTGCATTGGGTTTTTTTGTGTGCCGGTCTGCATTTGAAGGTCCTGACCGGGTGCCTCTGTGTTTAGCCGACCTGTGCCGCGATCAGTTCTCTCGCTGCGGCGTGGCGGCGCTGAGCGGCCAGTGTGCATCGATAGGAGGGAGCTGCGGGCAGAGCTGTGGTGGCTGCTGATGCCGAACAGAGTTCAGGGACACGAACCTGCCCGGATTCTCACGACCCTCCACATCCTCTTGATCTGTTCTCCTTCCCACAACGTTCTCCTCACTCTGCCTTTCGACTCCTCCTCTACAACTTATGTGTCTTATCTAAAAAGATCTTTTTTGTTTGTTTGTTTGAGTTCATCTTTTTCTTTTGTGTGTGTCTACCCTGTAGATCCAATGTGTACAGATGACTAACCTCCAAAAGAACATTGATGATTGTAAAATCACTGGTGCTATAAAATCATCACACTGGTGCAACAAAAAACTGTTAGAGAGGCACATAGAACTGCAGAAAATAATTGTTGTTTTAAGCATATGGTACCGTATTAATCTCTTGCCTTGTGTTTGTTTATTTGTTACTGTACTTGTGTTGAAAAGCAGCCATTCTCATGATAATCCAGGCATCAATGGTGGCCACTGTGCCCTGACATCAGCTAATCAATATCCAGCCATAATAGACCGTGAGATGCGTCAAGAAACAGGTGGTGAGTGGCCGTTGTTTTTGTATTACCCAACTGGATCTGTGCTTAGCAACCAAGCAGCAAGCTTACGCATACATTATATAGATATATCTATATATAGATATACAGACACACACAGTAGTACTCTGTACTGTATATATGTATTCCAGTGGCAGCAAGTGCTTTAAAAAGGCTTCTCACAGATGGCCTCTGTACTACTGCTTTGTAAAACTGTCACTATAAAGACTGAGAAAAATAAATAAACATTTTTTTTTACTACAATCAGTGTGTGATTGAGTCAAAACGTGCTGAAAGGTGTTTATGAAATACTAGATGTACGGGGCACACACGGGCTTCATTCTCTTTCAGACATGTGGATTTGTGTGCTTTGTCCATTCAAGTCATTTTATTGTTATTAACCATCAGTCTGTCTGTCCTAAAAAAGATATAGACCTAGTACAACTAATATCAAGCAATACCATTCTAACGTTTTCAGTTATAAAGCTGTCTATACAACACATAATTAGCTCAATCTGTGAGTACTTCTGAGAGAAAATACAACACTATGTTCCATCCGTCTGATTCCTGGGACTCGCGCACAGTAAAGTCCGGCCTTCCCTTCTCTTAGTGTCCTCAACCATTAACACCAATGTAGAACAACTGGGAATATCTCATCCTTGTGTCCTTGCAGTGATTCGGGTTTTCAGGGTTGAATACGGCAGGAAGTCGTGGAAGATGTTGAGCCCGGATCGAGTGCAGATGGTTGCCAGTAATCAGCCGGCGTTTCTTGCACAGCTGCTGAATTCCGTCGCTCCGTTACTTCAGCGTGTCATGAGAATGACAGTTTAGTGGTGTGAAAAAATAAAACACTTGAGTTGGACTATCAGGAATCATATAGTTGGACTATAAAGGAATGTTTTGTGAGGACGTATCGCTTTCAGATTCTCATGACTAGGGGTTTTCACTAGATCAGGATTGATGTGCTGCTGACAGTGAGGAGGACGGGAGAGATGGTTGCCGCCTTTTCATTTCCTGTTGCAGATGCTCCTTCAGGGTGGACACCTGCAGCGGGACAGAACTGCATTTTATTACACTCTGAACCGGGCCCATTCACCTCTGTAACCCCGAGGAGGAATCTGGCCCGAGCCGACGCCGTAGGACGCGTACCTGCTCCTCCAGGCCTTTGACTCTGTGTCGGTGAGCTCGCTCTCTGGTCCCCAGCGTTCGCTCCACGTCCCTCAGGCCGGCCTTCAGTCTCTCCGCCTCCCGCTGGGCGTCGTCGCGCTGCTTCACCAAACTCTCACACAGGCCGTGAGACTGCTCCGTGTCGGCCAGCTGAGTCTACTCAGAAGCACGCAGTGACACAAACACGCACAAGACAGAAAATCTCATTTTGTGTAGAAAGCCTCAGTGGAGGGACTTTGGTTCGGTTCTTCTGAAAAAAAACACCCCCGTCTAACTACCACGTTGAAACTCTCTGGAGACCTGCAGGAAAACCGTACTTTTGTTTCCTGGAAATGCACTTAAGCAGGCATTTCCTGGAGGAATGTAAATGCAGCCCTAAAAGATATCATGGGGTCTGCCACTGATAGGAAACATTAACGAGGCCATACAAAGAGGCCGACCTGAAGAGAAAGGTTAAAGGTTTAAATGACAAAACGTGCATTCTTCACTTCAAAATGACCCCTTTAGCGATTGTCAATAATTTTCTTGTCCATATAACCCTTTGCAAGCTGAGATTTGCTTGTCTATAGCGTGCCTGGGTTAATTGACAATAAAGATGTGTTATGATTTGTTTAGCTAAATGAAGCCTGCACATAAATAAAAAAAAGTTTGGTGTAACCTTTCCCAGAAAAGCACTGCTCAGAATGAGTGTTTGAATGCTTATTTGTGATGTGTAACAAGAAGCAGATGTGTCCAGAGCTTAAGGTATTTTCTAAGCTAAACCAACCTCGTTTGCCCCGGAGCAAAGGATTTGACATCGTGGGGCTTAAATGTGTTTCAGGTCTAATGTCATGAATATCAATGACAGTTAAATAAACAAGTCCAGCCGGGCTGTCCTGTGTCCAATGCAACTTGTGAGGGAGACTCCGTTCTTCTCCTGTAAAAATCACTCCACACGAAATGTGGTGTTTTACACACATTTAAATCATCTCTTAACTGGAAGTAGTCTTTTCAACCAAACATAGTTTGATGTTTTATTTTCATAACATTTGCCAGTAATATTTTTTTAACTTTTCAACCGTACATATATTGACCATTTGACCTATTTTTTTTCTACTTGTTTTCAAAACATTTTCCGACTTAATAATTTTCAATTTCAATGACATTATTTGACCTAATATTTTTTCTTCTTCAAACATAAGGAAAACCCCTGAGCACATCTCTGGTGAAAAAAAGATATAAAGTGCTGTTGAATTGCATTCTATTTGGAGAAATGCAGTATGCAGATGTGTCCATTATATAAACCAATCAAAGTGAGCTAAATTGTAGTGTTGGTACGACTAAGAATTTCTTCTCGTCAAAGGTGAGAGTACCATCGATTCTTGTGTGTTACACTGGAATTAAGTGGCTGCTCCTCACCTGCAGTATCAGTATCTGCTGCTGCGCCTCCTGCACCTCCTGCTCCGTGGTGCTCAGAGAGCGATCCAAGCGACTTTTCTCTGCAGACAGCCGCATGCTGCCCTCCTCGGTCTTTAACTTCTGACGTTCAACCTGATAAAATACATACATGTGCTGTGTCCATACATGCGCTTCAAACTCCCAAAGGCACGACTGAATGAAACCATTTTCCCATCCATCGTGTGCCGACCTTATCCAGCGTATTCCTCAGTGCGTCTTTGTCTTTCTCCAGCCTCACGGCCTGCCTCTCGGCGTCTTTTTTCTCGGTCTCGAGCATGGCGACCGCTCGCTGCAGCCCGCGCAGCCGCTCCTCAAACGCGGCTCGCTCCTTCTGGGCTGACTGGGCGCTGCGCTGGGCCTCTGCGGCGCTGGCTGCGCGCTGACGCAGAGCCTGACCCCACGTGAGGCAGAGATCAAATACAGAGACGTGGTTTTAGAGAAGAAAGAGGAGCAGCCACATGGAGAGATTTAGTGTATTCTTCTTCTCCTGCAGAGTCCATGTGTGTCCTCACCTCTTTAGTGTTGTTGAGCTCAGCTTCCACTTCCTGTCGTTTCAGTTCGCTCTGGTCCAGCTCACTCTGCAAGCTTTGCACCCGCTCAGTGAGGATGACCATGTTCCTCTTCCCCTCCACTAGTGATCCCTGGGCTTCATCCACGCGTTCCTGATGGGGCAGAAATAACATCACCATCTGGGCTTCATCCATATGGTCTTTATTCACCTTCTGTCTCACTCACCCGTAGAAGCCTTTTGTCCTGTTCGGCCACACTCAGCATCTTCTGCAGAGAGGTCAGACAACTCTGTGTGCTGCTGTGAGAAGCTTCGGCCTCCTGCAGGCTCTTTTTGAGGGAAGAGGTCTTCTCTTTGAGGACAGACTCACCTTCCTGAGCTTTGAGCAGAGCTTGGCTGAGCCGCTCCACGTCGCTCTGCAGCAGAGACACACGAGCTTCTGCCTCTGCCACCTGCAGTTTGTTGGAATCGAATGAATGTGAAATCCAACCCTAACGTGAGGAGCTTTGTGTTCTGTGCCAACTAGTAACTGTTAGCATGCTTCCCGACTAAGCTAACATAAATATTAGCATGTTATTATGCTGATAAGTTGCTAGCGCTGCTTGGTCCTCCTCAAAATACCTTTTTTAAGTAAACATTCATTCACTCATTTATTACTGCAAAATTGAAGTTATTCATATTTGACATGGTTGCTATGCAAGTTAAACTAGTAATTAAATAGAAATGTGTCATTCCCCATAATTATGTATATACACACAGTTCATTGTAAGAAAAATAGTAAGGATAATCATATTGAGCACTCTGGGATATGAGCCCACATTACCTGTTTCAGCAGAGAGTCGTGGCGCTCCCGAGAGGCCAAACTGTCGGCCTCCCGGTCTCCAAAACTCAGTCTGAATCTCTGCAGCTCCCCCTCCAGGCTGCGCCTCCCCAGCTCCACCCTGGTGGCCCGGGCTTCACATGCCTCCAGCGCTTCCCGCAGGCGCTTCTTCTCCGCCTCCAGACGCACCTCAGCGGCGCGCTGTTTATTTAACTGATCCTGCAGAGAGATGGCGGCAGGACAGAGATGATTAAAGCGGGTTTTTGAATAGTCGACTATTCTATTGTGTTAGACCCAGATTACATGGACTGACAATCCAAAACACTGCCAAACAGATCCAGAGTCTGTCCATAAATCTTTCTGCGACTTTCGAAAAATGCTACATGTATGACATCGTATGACATTTTTCAAGAGCACGCACACACACACACACACACACACACACTTCTGCTCGGTAAATCAAACAGACATACGGAGGGGCTGACGGGGGACACCTATGTGCGCGGCATCTGTTGTTGTCATTACATAGTGCCCTACTGATGAATGCCAACATATGGCGAAGGTGACATATCAGTGGTCACTGCTGTGCGGCCACGGTACAAATACAACACAGTGTGTGTACACAAAACGTGTGTGTACCTGCGTATGCTTTTTATCCGCTTGGGAGGTCTGCAGCGCTCGCTCTAAATCATTCACCCTGTCACCGAGGGCTCTCCTCTCCCTGTCTCCTCTCCTCACCACCTCCTCCTGCTGCTGGAGCAAAACCTGGGTGGTGGTCAGACGCTCGTCCACTCCGCGCTTCCCTGCGATCACACACACACACGAACGCACAATAATGGCTTTGTGATCGTTTTGTCTTTTGGGTCAGGGCTTTTCTTCTATCAACTACGTTGATAGGCGTAAGATATTTGTACCTTCTTGGACTTCCTGTAACATGTTCTCCAGGTGAGTGAGACGAATCCGATCAGAGTCCCGTTCCCCCGACAGCTCCTCCAGCTCCCGCCGCAGGCCCCCCAGCCGGCATCGAGCGTCATCCTTCAAAATCAGCAAACAAGAAATTGAACCGTACGAACACAAAAATACCCCTGAATTGTTATTTGTATTATTATCATTATTGTTTTGTCTGTTACCCTCTCTCTCTGCGCCTCCCGCAGCTCCAGGAGGAAGTCTCTCAGATCACTTCTCAGTGAGTCGGGGTCCAGCTCAGACTGAGGCAGCGGTGTGTTCCCCCTCTCAGGGGACACGGAGCCTAAAGTATTGTCAGGAGTAATTACTCGAAATTCTGTAAAACAAAAAGCACAACAAATATTTGCTTATATTGGGGCATCTAAAGGTGAGTAAGATATATAGACTGTGAGATATATAGCTAAAAGCGATCTTTGAGATGACCCTAAAAGATTGTTGCTCAAAAATATCCCCCCCCAATCTATACTCAATGCCCGAATACATTCCTTGTAGCAGAGATAAAGCTGCATGTCTTTTACCTTTAGGAGGCGACAGCGAGGAGCGCAGGGGGGAGATGCTGTGGTGGCGTGACATCGGTCCCGGCGATGTGGAGCCCCCCCCCGGGCTCCTCCCCCTGCCTCCCCTGCCGCCCGCTCCGATGCCCAGTGTTCGCGTCAGCGCAGACTGGACGCTGCTCAGGCGGTACTCCAGGTCCCTCCTGCCGGCCTCGGCCCGGGTCAGCTCCGCCTCTGTGGCGGCCAGTCTGCCCTGGGCCTCGCTCAGCTGCAGGCTGGACGCAGCGGCAGCGTCCTGAGCCGCCTCAGCGCGCAGGGACAAATTCTTGGCCTCGTCCTGCAGCTTCTTCTCGCAGCCCCGCGCCTCCTGCAGCTGAGCGCTCAGTTCCCTCTCGCAGCCGCGCCACCCCGACTCCGAGTCCAGGAGCCGCTTTTGAGTCACCGAAATCTGCGTGGGAAAAACAGGACAACGAGGAATCGTGACACGGTGAAGACACCAAATATTGTCTTCTTGCTTTCCTCCATCCTCACTTCTTTCTTGAGGGAGTCTCGCACTGTTTCAGCCTCAGTTAACTTCTGTTTGAGGGCGAAAAGCTCTTTCCCCCTCTCCTCCTCTCTGTGCTCCTCCAGTGATAAGCGTCTCCGCAGCTCTGCCGCCTCCCTCCCCATCTGCTCCTTCTCCCCATCAAGAACCTTCAGCTGGAGCCACAAAAAAAGGAGCAGAACCACAACACGGTCAAACCCTCGACGAGCTTCGCAGTAAACGTCTCTGAGGTGTGAAGGACGACGCGTCCGACCTGTCTGCGGAGCTCCTGGAGTTCTCGCCGAGCTTCGAGCCGTGACCTTTCAACTTCTCTCAGGCAGCTCCGCAGGTCCGTCACCTCCTTCAGATTAGAAGACAGATTCTCCTCCAGCACGGCGAGCCTCTGCTCCTTCTCCTCGCACTGCCTTTTCACACTGAAAGCACGGCACCCGAATGTTTGACTGTGAACATCATTCCCGCTCGGTGACCTCCACCCACCGGGGGGGGGGTTTACCTGATTCTCTCCGTTTCTGCGCTGCGCAGCGCTACCCTCAGCTGCGTGTTTGACTGCCCGAGAGTGTCCCTCTCCTTGGAGACGTCGGCGAGGTTGCGTCGCAGCTCCGCCCCCTCCCGTCTGCTGCTTTCGGCCGCGTCCTGACTTTGGTTGAGACGCCGCTCGCAGTCCAACAATTCCCGCCTCAGCTGGTCTCGACTGTCCTCGTTCGCTAAGTGGGAAGCTCTGCACTGGTCCAGCTGGGGGGGGGGGGGGGCACGAGTCAACGTGTAACCGAACAGATTCAAAATGGGGCTTTCACCGGAACGTTCTGGAACATATCCACGTGTTTCTCACTAACATTAGGTGCAAGGTTTGGCCAAAGGATATCATCAAAACTGTACTAACCATGCAAGAAAAAAAATAACTTTTTAAAAGAAATTCGTCCAGCATTGGTGGAGTTGTCTAGTCACCGATTCATACTGATTCACTTTCATGTTAATCCACCTCTTTGAGAGCAACATCAGCACGTGACTGGAGATCAGTACAGGTCTCTCGTAGACTGTGGAGTTCCCTTCCGTGAACAGAAGCCGCGTCCTCCAGCTGAGACCGAAGCTCCAGCAGCTCGCTAGTCAGAGCCCCAATTCTGATCTGCGTGAGAGCGAAAAGTCAATAAACAGTCCCAGACAAAATATAACGCAACGACAGACAGGGAGTCACTCCACCTGCTCCTGCTCTTTGTGATGAGCTGCCTCCCTTGACAGCCGCTCGGCCTCCAGGGCTGCGGCTGACAGCTCGGCCTGCAGCGCGGACGCCCTGTCAGACAGAACTGTTTTCTCCGCCTCCTTCAGAGAAAGTGCCTGGGACGAGAGAAAAGGTCTGGTTCACAGGACGGGAGGATCTGACATCAGTATGAAGGTATCTGACCAACTGCCGTGTTCAGACCTGTTGTTTCTCCGTCTCAGCCTGCAGCAAACTCTGATCTCTGTCGTGCTGGAGACTCCTCAGTTCATCCAGCAGCTCCTCTTTTTCTCTCTCCGCCCTGCGGAGCTGATCCTCCGCCTCCAGGTGGAGCCTCCTCAGGGTGCCCTCGTGCTCCATCAGCAGGCTGTGCCGCACGACTTCCTGTGAAACAGAGCGGCCAAGAGCACCAGCACGGAGTACCGGGTCGTTGGTCTATCTGACGAGTAAAAACGTGGCCCGACCAGGGCTTTAGTAACAGCGACCCATCTGACCTTTTCTGAGACCAGCCTCTCCACTTCCTCTTGATGGTCGGAGGTGGCTTTGCGTAAAGCCTGCTGAGCCTCCAGTTGAGCAGCATTGAGGGTCTGAGTCAGAAGCTTTTTCTCTCTCTCAGCCTGCGTCACCATATTCTCCCCCTCCGAGCGCACACGCCTCACGTCAGCTGGAAATCCAGCAGAGGGAAGAATCCAGGAGAAAGAAACACAGGTTCATGTTCTGTCATATGACTGACCAAACATTTTAAGGTTCAGCTATTCACCTCAAGAGGCATATTTGTGTTTATTTATCGTTGCTTTTGGTCTCCTCTGGTCTCATCACGACTTTGTCACTAACCTGCTGCAGTCTCACAGCGGACTCGAAGGTCTTGGTTCTCCGTCTCCAGCTGCTCCCTACGAGACTCCACCTGAACCAGCTGCTGCTGCGCCTCAAACAGACTGGTTTCCAGCTGCTCCCGCTCGGACCTGCATGTTTGCAGACACAAGTTACACAGACACGCATTCACTTATGGGAAAATGCACGTGTTATTGAGAAAGAACGCAGACCTGAAAGCAGTTAGTTCCTCTGACAGAACTGTGTTCTCTCTCTCGGACGCCGTCAGCTGGACCACCAGCGCCGCTTTGTCTCGCACCAGTTCTGCCCGACCGCGGCCGGTTTCCTCTAAAGCCACCTGGTTCCGCTGGCTCTCTCCTCTGGCGAGACTCAGCTCCGATTCCAGAGAGGTCACCTCGGCACAAAGCTGTCGAGAAAAGCAAAACAATTTTTAAAAGTGTGAAAAACAAAATCAAACAAAGAAATGTGAAAACATGCGCTGAAAACGTTCTTGCCAAATAAGCACATATGCAGCACCACTGTATCTGTATAATAAGTATCTGACCCAACCTGCGTGAGAAAATGCACCTCAGCGTTCTTGCGATCCAACAATCTGTTGTTACCTGAGTGACTTTCTCCTGCAGCCTTAATGTCTCAGCCCTGAGACCCTGGAGCTCTGCCTCCGTCCCCGCCCGGCTCAGCTCGGCCTCCTGCAGCGACTGGTGCAGCGTGGTGTGACCCGAGTCCAGCTCCAGCCGGTCCTGCTCCAACCGTACCAGCTCATCTCTGATGGTCAACTTCTCCTGCTCCGCCTCCCGCCTCTCAGCCTGCAGTTTGGCCTTCTCTTCCTCCAGCTAGGGGGCAAGTGAGTGAAGGCTGAAACTTAGGTGGAAGTTGAGACAACAGTAACAGTAATAGGGTTCTCTCAAGGCCTCACTCTCTGTGAGACTGAGGGCAACATGAAGACGCCCTTGTCCCTGGTCATCGCATCTAGACTACACACTCAAATGAGGGATGAGTACAGAAAAAGGATGTAGCCAAAGAAGCTATGATGGTGATTTGGAACAGAGCACGTCGTATGAACTACTCCACTTCAAGCACACTGAACCCTCAAGGGGTCAAACGTGCACCTGAAATGGTCGTACCTGAAGAATATAATTGTTAAGTTCCGTTTTGTCCTGGGCCAGTCCTTCGTTCATGCTTCCCATCTTGGCCAGAGTGTCCCTGAGAGCTGCTTCCTCAGACTGCAGCTTGTGGAGCAGCAGAGAGAGCTCTGCGTTGCTGCCCTCCGCCTGGAGGGGAAATGAAAGTCACACGCAAGATGACAACACAGCATAAAAATATATCATATATATAAATTCATTTTTTTCTTACCCGAGCAAGTGCCTCAGCCAGTTGGGCTTTCTCTCGCTCCAGCAGCTGTCGCTCAATCTCTAGCTGCTGGTAATTCTCCTTCACCGCCGACAACTCTGCTCGCTGAGCAGAGGCTCGACTCTCGCTCTGATCCCACTGCTTTTGTCTGTGGCAAAACAAGAAGCATGTGGTACATTGACAATCCCTTTTGGGACCACTAACAGCCTCTCTTGTTTTGATTTGTGACATTTATTTTATTATAATTCTTTGATTTATTGGTGGTAAAGGTGTCCGCTGTGCTATGGAGAGCTAGCGACACGTCTATTCCCTCGTGTTTGGTCGTGAAAGGAAGGGTTTGTAAATGAAGATCTCTCCTGTGACCACATGCGTTATAGGTTGGCCGCACGCTGACTTTGTGGATAAGCTTCCACGTGGCATTGACTTAATCCCGATCAATTAGCCTACTTACACCCTCTGAGTCTCGGCCTTGGCTCGCTCTCTCTCCTGATTGGCGGCCTCCTTTTCCTCCCTGTCGTGACCTCGCTCTCGCTGAGTGGACGCCACAATCAGCCGGAGCTTCTCGCAGTCCATCTGCAGGATCTGGTTGCTGCTCTGAGCTGCCTGCAGGTTCTTCTCCAAGCTCACCTTCTCGCTGCGATGTTTCACAACGATTGAGGGAGAACAGTTGGGGTTGCAGACACTTAAAGACTCCAGGATTATGAACGGAATGTAAACGCTGATGTCAGTGTCCGCAAACCTGGCCAGAGTGTCTCTCTCCTGCTTCAGGCGGTCCCTTTCCCTCTGTGCGATCTCCCTCTCTCTCTGAGCAGCATCCCTCTCTCTCTGCACATGTTGGTTCCGTTGTTCTGAATCTCTTTTAGCCGAATCGCTCTCTGAAAGCTGCTTGCGTAACTGTTGAGCCGCAGACTGAGCGGAGAGCAGACGCCCTCGCGCATCCTGCAAACACAGCACACGCGGGGTCACGTCCCCCCGTGGTGGCATCTATCCGTGCAGATACGTTTGGTTTATGTTTGATCAGATTTCAGGCTTTTCAACTCCAAGCTTTCTGCCACCCGCCCCTATTTGTTTGTAACTATTTGTAATGATTACTGGTAAAAAAAATAATAGTTTCAATAGAAACCCGGGGTGATGGGGATACATTTTAACGTTGCAATGTGGTGACAAAATCTGTCTCCTCTATCTCTTTGCAATTATTATCTAAATTAAGTGAAGAATAACAATTTAAACAAAATAACGCAAAACGCCACCAATGTGCCGTCACCATGAAACAATTCCTGTGATGAAATGAAAAACAAAAGATCTGACCCAACACCTGCAGATGGAGCGTCTTGTTAGTGACGGCAGAGCACAGAGCTGACAACGCCGCCTCAGAAGGAGGAGCCAGCGAGGTGGGCCGGGAGGGGGAGGAGGACCTGCGAGGAGAGGAGGTGCGATGGGGCGAGAAACCCCGGATCAACGCCAGCAGCGGAGCCCCGGAGTTGTCCTGGTCGGCCTCCGATGACGACTCGGTGTCAGACAAAACCGTCTAAAAAAAGGAGTTCATGGAAATGAGGCCCAGCCGTCTTTGTCATATATAAACAGTTTTCATGTGTGTAGACGGCGTTCACCTGAGCAATGTCCCGCATGGTGTCCAACAGTGTCTCGGTGTGAGATCTCATCGCCTGCATGTCGCTCTCATTGTTGCCACTCTGCTCCTGTCGAAGCGAAGGAGGATTAAAACATCTTTGCAAAAGTTGTTTGATCAAACTGTCCCCATATCCTGAAAGTTCTACGTGAGACGTATGAAATAACCTGCAAAATAATCAGGTTCCTCTGCATGACATAACCACAGTCAGAGGGCGGGATGAGTATTCAACTGTTGGAGGCCTCAAACTACATCCCTTTAACAGCTGAACAGTGGACACATAAATATGAACTATAAGACCAGCATCTGCAACTACAGAATCTCGACTCATATTTGATCAGCGCTTACTATTTTGTAAGTTTGAGCAAATTATTAAACATGTATGTATTATTTATTTTAATGCAGCTGTTTGATTTTATTCTTTGTTGTCAGCAAAAAGACCAACAGCCCCATCAATTTATCAGTTGTGCATTTGTTGGGGACTACTACCGTGGATATATACAGATGTGGAGGATTAGTGACTCTATGTGCGGTGTGTTCATGGTGCTGGAGGAACATTTCAGTCTAAGATGACTGTCCTCTCACCTCAAGCCTTCTCACCAGTGCGACCATTTCTCTGTCTCGCTCCTCAACTTGGTCCTTCAGCCTCTCCGCCTCTTGAGCCGACTCCGTCAACCTGGAAAGTCGCACACAAAAAAGAAAAGAAAAGCAAAATATTGATTCGTCAAAATGTTGTTTCAATCAGCACCAAACCTTTAAGAGAGCTAAACAAAGCCAGCCCACCTGAGGTTGAGCTCGCTCCTCTCGGAGTCGGCCCTGGTCTGGAGAGCCGACGCCTCTGACCCTCGTTGCCTCAGCTGCGTCTCCAGCTGGACCCGCGCCGCTCTCTCCCGCTCCAGGATCAGCGCCGCTCCTCCCTCCCGGCCCTGCAGCGCGGCCGACAGACCCGCACAGGACACCTGAGCAGAGTGGGACGCCCGAGCCAGCTCGTTGCGCATATCCGACAGGTCCCTGAGGTTGGAGAGGAATTTGCACGGAGGGGGAGGGGGGAGGTGTTAGTACGATCACACGCAGTCAAATCAGCACACGGGGGGAAACCGGCAAAGGGTTCACTCTGGTGTCGACCTTTCGGTGGCGCTCTTCAGTTCGCAGACGTGCCTCCGGAACCCGACGACCTGCCGCCACAGCATCAGCAGTCGGCTGTGCTCAGTGCTGAAGTAACTGTGGAAAGACTGGAAGGGGGGGGGAAATAACGCGAGTCCGCTTTACCCTTTTTTCGCCACTTTTGCTGTTTTTTTTTTAATTTGTGTGTAAGCGCCGCTCCCCCACCTCCTCCTCTCTCCTCCAGTCGGACTCTTTTTGTTCCAGGTCCTCCCTGGCCTTCGTCCAGTCAGCGGTGAGCCTGCGGATGTCCTGGCTGAGAGCCTCGTTGGCCAAGCCGGCCTGCTCCAGCTGCTCCCTCAGCATGGCATTCACCGCCGACAAACTGCTGCTCCTGAGAACACACACGGGGGGGGGGGACTGATTACGATGACAGTCGGGAAAGTGCGATGCTGCGAGGTGTCCGGGTGACGCGCTGCAGGAGCAGTCACCTCTGCTGTTCTTCCTCCAGTCGGATTAAGGCGTCCTCCAGGTTGCTGCTTGATTCGTCTTGATGGGGAACGTTTGATGATTCACGAGGGCCCTGCATTAGAAGATGGTTGAGAGTTCAAATGTGGTTTTGTGGCAAAGTGACCACCTTTTTGTACTGGACTTAATAAAAACACCACTCACATTCAGCCTGTGCTTCTCCAACTCAGAGGACCGCTCCTGCACCATCTGCTCCAAATCCCCACACCTCTTCTTGTACTGAAGCACCTGAAGACGCGAGGAAGCTGTTAATGACTTGAGGCGAACCCACGCGTCAACTAAAGGCAATGTAATGAACACACCTTGGCCTGCAGCTTCTGCACCAGCTGCGCCTGCCTCTGCTGACCCTCCTGGTATGCGGTAAGTTTCCGCTTGTAGCTCGCCTGCTCCTCTTCCAGCCGCCGCCGCAGGTCCACGTTCTGCTGCACCAGGCTGAGTGACTCCGGGGAGTCGTGATCCCCGTCTCCCGTCTCGAAGCGGAGCGCCTGCTCTAGCTGTGGGTTTTAAAACATGTCCTCATCAAATGGCTTTGTCCCAGCGGTCGCGAATAGTTTGTGATGAGAAAAGGATTCCAGGCAGTTTAAAGAAGTCCGAATCCATGTTAAAACTTGTGTGCAATTGTCACTCAGACCTGTGAGCATCAAGTCATTTCACGATCACAAGGGAGCTTGAACACTCTGACTCAGTCGGTCTTAGTCTGTATGGATCTATAAGAAAGTGAGACTAAAAATGATGCATTAATGGCAGAAAAAGATCACCAGATGAAAGGAATGATTTTCTACATAAGATGCTTTGAATGTTGTTAATGTTTAACACTCACATTGTGCACTGTATACCACATTTTTTCTAATATCAATACAAATTGAACAACCATTTTGACTACAGGTCAAATAGGTTGCATCTCAAGAACATATTGTAAGTAATAGTGATTCCTAGTCGCAGGAAATAAAACTTCAGCACCCCAGTTTGAAAACCAACCGTTTCACTGTAATGACATTAAATCAAATAAATTGATTAGAAAAGCAGGTTCTAAACAAGTTAGAAGCAGGGTAGAATAATCAATAGCATACCAGACCCTTTAATATTGGTTTACAGTAACTAGTAGTTTTATAAATAACACTGTTTCTCTTCCTCTGAGTTGTCTTTACATTCTGGTGTGTGTCTTTTAGTAATGTTTAACCCCAAAACAAGATGCGTGGCGCCCACCCACCACTACGGCGGGCCCCGTCCCCTCTGAAGCCCCTGTTTACAGTCGCCCTTGGTGACAGGGACCATGGCAACATTCCACTTCAGTTAATTCCAGTCCCCATCACCTGGGAGACTGGCAAACCTCAGACAAAGAAAGACCAGAAAAAAACGGGTAAGAAATGGGAACTGCAAAGAGCCCCAGGTTCCCTTCAGGTTTATGTCCCTGTGGGGATGTTCATATTTAACCTTTAAAATGAGAGTCACACTGTAAACCCGGGCTGGTCGGTGCTGGTGTCTTACCCTCTCACTAATCGCTCCGTACTTGATGGCGAGCTCGTCTCGGTCGGCTCGGCTGTGCGCCAGCAGGTCCTCCAGCCTCGCCAGCTCTCCCTGCAGCACCCGGTTCTCCTCCTGGAGGGACACGACCGAGGACATGGCCCCGGCTGGGGACACAAAAGGGACAGACGCGGGGACACACTCCATCAGAGACCGGCGTAAAATCCCACATTTGATACGACTTAGGGAGCCGATTGTGGCGCCTCACATGTTTCGTTGAGGTTCTTGGTGACAATCTCTCGCACCCGTGCTGGTAGACACGTGGGGGGGGCGTCAGGCGAAGGGCCCCGGACGGTCAGCCTCTTCTCCTCCGACAAAACGCTCTCCTCCAGCCTCTGACGAACAAAACACAAGGCGTGTCATGCTTTACCACCATAAATAAATATCTGAAAAGATGACCAAGTGTTTGCAAAGTCCCACAAGAACATACAAGGCCGCCGCAGTCTATCATCTGCACAAAATCATGCAGCATTTGTCACAGATCCCACAGCAGCAGTGTTTGGGGGGGGGGGTGCACCTCACCTGTATCACAGACTCCAGTTTGTTGGAGTCGGTGTCCGAGTTTCCTGCAGCGCTCATCGCAGCTAATATTTAAAATCCCTCCACAACAAGATCACGTCAACGTTCCTTCACGTTTAGTAAAGAAGAAGAAAAAACGTCGTATTTCGAGGTGCAGCAGGTGCGATGGAGCCGCGTGACCCGTCGCCTCGTCCGGTGCAGACAGCCAGAGAGATTGAGGACAGCGGGATTAACAGCTACGGGGTTTACGACTCCCACCCCCCCTCCTCCTGCACCTCCCCCCCCCTGCACCTCCTGCAGCTCACTGTCGCTGCTCGCGCACACTGAGGCAACTTCAGCGGATCGTCTAACGAGGAGACGCAATAAACTAAATATTAATAAACTATGATTTTGTCTGTTGCAAGTGTAGAATGTATTTATTTTCGAGATTAAATTAAAGAGTATGGAAATGAACAATAAAGCTAGTTGTGGATTGTATGTAAGTAGTTACACGTGAGACAACATCAACGGCTCACTTAGCTTTAGCTTTAGCTAATAGCAGGACCAGAGTAAAAGTGATCTTTTGACAATGTTACAGAGAAGCTCTCCTTGGCTTTTAGGCACAGTTTTAGGTAGGAGGAGAACACAGTGGAGCATTTAGCAGCTAAAGAGACATATATTTCCCTCAGAGACCAAAGACAGCTGAACAATATAGCTGTTATGTGACAGCGGGACTTATGATCATCACTTGGCCAAAAACATGAGTCCAAATAATAAAAGTGTTGCTGTGTCTGTTGACTATTTGCTAACAAGTGTGTTATTTCAGGCTAATTCTGATATTTTTGTTAATAAATATATGAATGTAAGACTGTGACAGCATGGGGGTCTCACTGTTCTGCTGGGTGGTTGTCATGGTTACAAAGGCTTCATTGTGTCACTACCAGGCCCCCAGCACAGCATTAACATACACAGTCCGTTTGTCCACGTGATGTAAAACGCCTGCATCAATGTTCATGACCACGAGGTCAGTTGATTCTAATTGAATTGCTTTAAATCAGACACTGACTTTTCAGTGGGCTTCACCTGTGGATGTTACATCTTCCACAAACCAACACCCGAACACCCCCCCCCCCCGGCGTCACTTTAACGGAACGTTAAAGTTTACAACCGGCGGATGCGGACACGAATCGGTCACTTCTGGTTTTACCCTTAAATGCGTCAACGCTTTATCACGTAAAAAAATCCTTCTTAACCCCCACAAATACACAAAGGAAGTAACGCTCCATTCAAAGACACGCCCAACTTTTAACAAGGGTTAGAGGAGTTGAGGAGTTGGAGGTGGGACGAGGAAGAGGAGGAGGAGGAGGAGGAGGAGGAGGAAGAGGAGGAGGAGGAGGAGGAGGCTTGTGTGCTAAACGGTGCAGCATCAGAGCGAATTAATCTGATCTTGCGTCGGCTTCCTGGAGCACCGACTGGTCTCCGACTCGCTGCTGTGGAAACAACCGGCCGGACGTGGGGCTTCATTCAGAGACCTCCACCCACGCTGTGTCACGTGCGAGCTCCGCGGCGAAAAACCCTCCACTTCCCACTTCGACCCACGGTCTCACCTCGAGAGGAAGGTCCGCTGTTACACCGCCATCCCTCCGGCTCCACGGAGGCAGAAACAGAGCCGCCGCACGGCGGTGAGGAAGCATCAGCTGCGGGGGGGCGGTAGAGATCTTCCCGGTGCTTTTTCCGGGGAGGGACTTCCACGCGACCAGCTCTTTATTTCTTTATTTCTTCTGTCGCAACTGTTGGTTTGAATGAAAGCAGCCCATGAACAGACATTTTTATACACACGATTGTGAATAATAGTTTATGCTCATACTCAATCAAAAAATAAAACACAAAATATCAATATACAGCCTTCAAATGATTATTTTAGTAAATGAGAAATATATTAATTGGAGCTCACAATAACTGTAAAACAATACGGTAATAACCTACTGTAGGCTTTGATGTACTGGTGGCTCATTACTACTTTTAAATAGGAAATGAAATAATGTGTCCTGGTAAAACCCAGATTAATGTCATATCATTTCAGTCAGAAGAATCTACAACCTCTATATTATTTATATATATATATATATATATATATACTGTATATATTCAACATCTTGACAAAACTTTGTCGTCATTTTAGTTATCATTCCAAATTGATTTACTGAATGAGTTAAAACTAAAATATTTCACAAAACCTCAAATTATGGAAAACAAGCAAATGCAAATTAATCATGTTCTGTTCAATACATGTATGTATGGTCAACTTAATAATGAAATAACTTGGAAATGTTTCATAAATTAAGACAACTTAATTTAATAAAAACAAAAATTGCTGGTTGTGATATGAAAAAATAATCCAGTCAGATTGTGTTGCTGATTACATTTAACTACATCTCCTATAAATAAAAAAATGATATATTCAATGTCTGAGAGCACATTGATGAATGTGTAACATGAGCCATGGAGCCCACCTCTCTACAATCTCATCAATAAACCAATACAAATCATAACAAGAGTCAATGAAATATATTGTTTATTTACAAGACTTCGGTTTACATTTTAGATCTTTTTCTGAAAGGCACTTAATCAAACACTTGATGCCAATTAGCAACAAGACTGAGGACATTTCTGTTTGGTAACTGGGCAAGTTTTTAAAAGCATCACACCAGACAAAGACAAATATGAAATGCTGACACAAAGACAAAAAAGAATGAAAACATGTTCAAACTTTGAATGGCAGACATGAAATGGACATCATGACTTTTCCACCACAATGATTAAAACAACCCGGGTATAGTTAATGACAGCGAATCAGCATATAACAATTGCCGGATCTCTTAAAACCAAATCTAAAAAAAAAGTGGAAACAGAAAAAACAACTAAACTGCTATAAAGCTCAACAAAACATAGATATTTTCAAAGTATAAAGTAACTCTCCCTAAATGGTAAAAAGAACCTTGAGATGCGTGGAGCTTCTGTAATGAGATAACGATAATCGTAGCACGATGGAACACAATCAAAAAAGATCCAGGACAGATAGCATTGATAGAGCTTGAAACTCAATATAAAACCAGGGAACATTAAATTTAAGGCAAATGATACATTTTTTTTATCCGTTTAGTGAAAAAACAATTGTATCTCCAAACAATCAACACGCTCACCCGTCTTCTGGAGAGCAGAAACTCCAACAATGACGTTGAGTCCTGATGACTTTTAAATTAAAACAAAAAAGTTCCCACAAAATGATTGTAAAAAAATATGTACTGTTTGCTCCTCAAAAGTGTGCTGGTCAGCCAGCTACATTTAATGAGAAAATATTCTTGAGTGAACAAGTGCAGCCAGAATAAAAGAGCCAGACAAGTTTTCTAACAGTTCCTTTCTTTCCAATCATCATGTCCATGGAATGTATGGAGCCCGAGTGGGTGGACGTTTTCTCACCACTCAACTAAACTGCACCCATCCTGATTGGACAGCATCTTTACTGGAGCTGTGGAGGAGAGGGTGGCGGTGTGGAGAGATAAGAGTGTGATGACGATGATGATGAAAGACGACAGATGGACAAGGTGAGTTTCCTGACAAGATAAAAATAGGGGCTGCAGCCTGTGAAAACTTACTTGGCGCCTGCAGATGTAAAATCCCCCCACACGTCGGCGCTGGGCGGGGCTGAAGGGCCAGGGGACCCGAAGTCTAAAAGAGAGGCTGGATCCGGAAAAAAACATTTTTTTAAACCGCCAATACGGTTTATAGGCTGCAAAGACATTTCAATAGTTTGATTTGATACGATAGCAGGGGGCTCACCAGCGGTAGACTGTACAGTCGACACTGTGGGCTGTTCCACACTAGGTGGTATTACCCCTCCAACCTTTCCAGCAGGTGGGGGTGGAAGTAGACCCATAGCCATGGGCCGCGATTTGGCACCACCTGCCTCCTTCTTCTTGATGTTTTGCTATAAATCGAATCAATCCATTGTTCAATTAGTTTTCTTTGTATAATCGGTCATTGTTGCACACATTATTTAATCATTTTCATTCACTTCCTTCTACGTGTCATTTTGGGGCTGAAGGACTCACCCCAATGCTGATCTTGATAGTTTGTCCCTCTTTGAAGCGGAGGTCCAACTTCGGTGCTGTGCTCTCAGACGCTTCCTGTTTCGCGAGCTCGCCTTCTTGCTTCACCCACCTTTATTGGAAGGTTTGAAAGCATAATAATCATCACTAAAGAAACGTTGGATTTACTCTGGTTTGTTGTTCATTAAACAAAGCAGTGAATTGACAAAACAAGGGGAATTAACTTACTTAAAGTGATCTTGTAAAGCTACGTTGAAGTCAAACGAGTCTCCGCGATCACCAAAACCGAGACCGATAAAAGCATGACGACCTTTATCAAAGTAAAAGTGTAAAAACAAAAAGCACATTATGGTACTTTATCACTTATACGAAAGAACATAATGCCTAAAATAGGATACAGCTAATAAAAGCTAGAGTATACTGAATAAAGACCTTTAACTTCAATTAAAGGATCATATATATATATAAATAAATGTCCCTTTTACTGTTCTACTATAGCTGAAGAGTGAGACTTGTGATTCTCTTCGATAAAATGACTGAAAACCAGGCCAAGTTAACAAAGACTCCTGAATCCTTCGATGTGACATTAAGCATCGAGCTGATGCACAATCATCACACAGCAGGCAGGACGCAGACACGACTCCCCTTTGTTCAGGGACGGGATGATGCACTGTTTTCACTTCTACAATTCAATCGGAATGGAAATTCTTTTGAAAAAGAAAGAGGTAATATTTCTTCTGAAAGCCTGGGTCATCATGTTTTGTTTCTTTTATTTAAATAAAGTATATAAATATCTTACCGTTGCCATCTTCTATCCGGATCACAAAGTATCTGCTGGAGTCTGTGACTGATTCCACAACACACCCTGGATACTGTTCGACTGGAGCTTGTGCAAACAACTCTCCTGCAAAGATTCAGACAGACTACTGGTTATTTATTGAATTATGATTAATAAAGTAAAGTTGATTTGTGAGGACTCCACTGATCAGTTGGGCACTAAATTTAGAAAGGACCTGATGGCTCACTTTAAATGGTCGGTGCTCTATTAATATTTGGGACTTTGGTGCACATGGAAAGACTCGCTAGAGACTAGTTATTGTTACCTTGCCCAATTACTTGCAGAAGTAAAAAGAATTCATGTGGTGACTTAAATATGTATATGGCAATTTGTTTACCTGTGTTTTTGTCCTCTAACTTAATGTAGGCCAGCTTGCCTTTGGCAGTGATTTTCATCCTCCCGCTCCATGCAGGTTCATCCAGCTTCCAGTCAGCAGCACTAGAAAAACAGGAAACATCATCAGCATCAGAAAGGGGTCGACTGGTTCACGGCTTCTACCCAGACTGCTGCAGCTGCTCAAAAGCAGGAGGAAGTGAAATTAAAAGTTTTCAGGACGACTAGAAAAAGACTTTTATAGTTCAGTTAAAGGAATGAGACACCGGTGGATCCGTAATTAAATACGTAATTAAATGTAGAATGTACATCTTCAAGAAAAGAGGTTAAGAAAAGAATAAAACATCAACAAGAGTGGAAAGCAAAAAAAAAGATAGAAAGTGGATCTTGCATAAGGCTTTTTTGTTTTGAATAAATAATATTTCCAGGAGTCAAAACTGAAGCTAAATGAGCCTATTTATGATGAAAGAACAGTGATGGATGATAACTATATTATAATGTACCAACTGAAATTAACAGTTTGATGAGAGAACAAAAGTCAGTCATCTCCTACACATTTGAGTACAGCTAACGTCAGATACTATTTCATTTCAACATTACTCAGATTGTATTTTAAAGACAAAATGCACACAATATATTTAATTAATTTGAATTAATTGCACTTAACGTTGGCTAGTTAGTCGCTAGCATTAAGTAAAAACTCATGCCTCTATTATTGGACTGGATCCCTGGCATTTTAAACTTTCAAAACTTGTCGTTACCAGTAATGTCATCATTTATCGTGACTTTAAATATCAATGTTAACTTTTCGATGCGTCCGCAGTCAAAGAACCTCGTTGTTATCGTGGCGGACAACACTTTGATATGCCGCTAGCATGTGTAACGTTATCGGCTAGCTAACATCATGTCTGTTTATCGACATTATGGCTGTTGGTACTGGATGTGTGGACAGTAACCGTCGAACACACTTTACGGGGGAAAAAGGAGAAAATGAACTCATCCAAACGAATAGGTGGTTGTCCGATAATGGGTGTTGAACGTTAGAGTAGCTTCATGACGTAACGTTACACTTGTCAGACTTGTCAGTTATTGCCTTTAATACTCGTTGAGCTGCTCTTACCGATATCCGCGGTTGGAAGCCCGCGGCGGGATCCGGTAGACGTGAACCTCCGGCTTTACACACAGCATCGACTCGTAACTGTTGTCGTCTGCCATTTTGTCGAGTTTCAGCGAGGTTTCACAATTTAACTCCCGAAAAAAACAAGTTCCGACTTTTCAATGGACACCTCAGCTTGATTCGAGTGAAAACGACCCGACGCGTAAACCAAGTGCTCTCTCCACACAGCGCCTCGTGTGGTCAGGAGGGTTTGTGCAGCCACTACGTATTAACCCTAACACACTCCACACTGTGCGAATAATAAAAAATGCTGCTGTGCGGCTCGTTGAAAAATACTCATTTACTATTGTTTATCTATTTTTTTATTAAAGCAGTATAATTCACCCACTACTCCGATTCAAATTGAAAAATAATGATTATTTTATAATATATCTTTTTAAATGGATCATAGTTTATTTATACAAAATATTTGACATTAACTAATCAGTTCTAAATTCCCACACTTTTCTTCACAAGAATCTGATTTTATGAAATACAAAACAAATATACACCAAGTTTGAACTAGGTTTATTAAAGGGTATTCAAATTTCATTTGTAGTTTTGCAAGTTTCAAAACAAGAATGACATCAAATCAGCTATAATGTAGACAGGCTTCTGCAAATGACAGAAGCAAAGCACAATGGGTAGATCACATAGATACAGGATGGGTTTTGCTTTTAATTATCAATTTTAAATTAAACTCATTTTATTTCAACAATTGAACCAAAACCCTAGGAACAGTATATTCAGAGTATAGTGTAGGCCGTACTTTCTTAAAAAAAAGTTAGAGCTGTATGTAAAACTTAGATTACTGTCATTATAGAGCAATAAAAGAAACCAAGCACTCCTCTAGCCCTAAATGTAATTTACATTTTAGTGACTGAGGTTGGAATGAGTGGCACACATGCAGACATATTGTTGAGTTTGCTGCTGTGCATGGGGAAGATGTTCAATCGATATCAATTTATTTCCTTGTGTATATTTCCAATTAAAGCTTTTACTGTCACTGTAAAACATTTCGATAAATTATAGTCCAAGCACAGTCATGAACCATTAAGTAAGAAAAGCATTATTGCACCTTAAATTACTTTGTATTTGCCCAACACTATAACTATTAACTGTTCCTTAACGACAGGGTTTATCAACATAAAACTATCACATGTGCACAAGAAACTGAAGACTAACAAGCACTACCCATTGGACAGAACAAATATAACCAGGGAAAATGTGTCATTTAAGGCATACAAGTGTCAAAGGGCTCCAAAGGAGTAGAAGTAATGATCAGTATTTGATGAGATTATTGATGTCATGGTTTGCAAAATTTTATTTTGAATCTGTGACAAACAATGATGTAAAAATCCTGTGGCGCAAAAAAACAACAACAACAACATTCACCAAAACCAGGCAGCCGCTTCTTTCAAAATGACAGAGCTTTCTAATATCTTTGTTATGATTTTTTTCTAGTTTGAAAGAATATCTTCGGACTCTCGGTGTCTTGTGACTGTCATCTGAAGACTAAAACATAACCAAATAACGCTTCACATCATCAGTCAGACATACTTACAGATCAAAGTCCTCTCATCTAAATCGATGCGGTACAGTTTGATGTATGATATGTTCTAATTGAGCACGGCAAAAGACAGGGACAAATATGCGCGATAACTAATTTAAAATATCTACCAATACAGTTTGTACGCAGGCTATATCATCTAACCTCTGATACACTAATGATCTTCTGACTTAAACTTACTATCCTTTTGAAAAAAATACAAACATAAGGAACATTGTCAGCACAGGTTAATAGGCAATATGTAAAAAATTATTCAGGGAGTGACTTCATCTTTATTGCTTGAATAAACTTAAGATTTAGTGACATTCTGACCATACGATCTATAATCTTTGGCCAAAGGCTGCGTGCCCACCGGGCCTTTCTTTAATAGCCACCCGGGCCAAACAGCGGACTCCAGGAAATGCTGTTCTGCCGTTGCTATGCAACTAGAGTAGAAAAACACACTTTTACCCGAAGTGTTTGACCGTTTCTCACCTTTCACTCAAGCTGCTGGACACAAACGGTAAACTCTCAGCACTGCCTAACACTTCCGTTCCACTGAACCCTCAAAAAACTGAGACCAGCGGCCCGGTGGACACCCAGCCATGCTCCCCACTCCCTCAGTGGACAGGCCAGCTCCTTCTTTTGCACCTCTTAGGGGAAATCCCACAGATTCATGAGCTTCCCTTATTCTCCCTGAAGAGACAGGCACCTGATGTCCTGGCACTCAGCCGGCCAATCTTACCTAACATCACAGGGCATTTCATGGAACATCAGAGAATCACAGTGTCTAGGGATGTGAGGCAAAGGCCTGTTCACGTTGTGGAACAGAAAGGGTTTTAGATCTTAAACTGATCTGTGCGAGCCCCTTGCACATTCCACAGAAGGAAAAGGCAAGGTGAAACGCAAAGACCATGCCACAAAGCAGAGTAGAGAGGGTGGAGGAGTTCATTTCATTCCATGTTATGTCTTCATATTTCTAATGTTTGTCGAATTGTGTCATCCCACCACTCTGCTCTTCATACCACACATACCCCCTTGAACTGTCACCCTTTATGCCCTCTCGAGGAGAACGCAGATTCCTTGTAGCACGTATCTCCTCTTTATCTGCAGAGTCTGAAGCCTGAGGTGCCATCAGGGCCAGTGGGCTGGCGAATCACATCGTTGTTTAGTGGAACTGGTTCCAATGGTTGCTGCATACGAGCTGGCCTACTTATATGAGGAGAAATGAAAATGAATTAATATCTGTTTTCCCTCTTGTAGATGTTTCTTAGTACTTTGTAAATTCATTGTTGTAAAGGCTTACCTTTCCTGGGAAGGATTGTCCTGAGGCGTATCATCTGAAGATGCACTACCCAAGATCCTTCTTCGGGCTTCTGCGTACTCTGCCTCCCGCTGGGCCAAAGACTTCATCTGCTGAGAGGGACGAGTCGAGGATGCAAGGTTTCCTGCCGTACCGTTATTTGAGGGACGTTTCAAGATTCGAATTTGTGGTGGGGGTGCTGCAGGCAGAGAGTCGTCCTGGATTACAATCGCAGTTTGAACAGGTGAGCAACCCGAACCCAAGCTGGACTTCCTGTAAGTAAAAACAAGAGTGAATACAATTACTGGGGAAATAATGCATTACCATGTATTCAATTTTGGGATTTATTTTCTCATAGCTTACTTTGCCTCTTGATTTATTTTCAGTTTAGCCTCAAGCCTTCTCTCTATTTCCTGTGGGAAAAGGAAGAGCATGTTATTGCATTTGGCAAATGTCATACAAATTCAATATCTATCCAATTTCCATGTATGTAGCAACTTTGCAACAAAGTAGTCACATAAAATCAGAGAAATGCTTTATCAGCTAATTTGATTACAGTGTATAGGTTGCAGAGGTTTGCTGAACAGGATTACAGCAAAAGCATTGTTGATACAAATGTTTAGTTTGCCACTAACAAATCAAACGTATCTGATCTGCCCACACACACCAGGCAACGCTTCAATATATGGAGTTATTTGCTCACAGTCTAAATAATCTTACAAAAAGTCCCGGACATACTAGACGGCTGTGTTATTGCAACGATTGAATGCAAAAGGTCATATCCGCAATGGGCGGGCCTAAATAAAATAGGGAAATATTGGGAAAGGTCGACTCTGAAAACATTCATTATTTTTTGGATATTATTGTATCATTAAACTATTTTGTTGGGTAAATTAAACCACATTAAGCCAGGTTCAGTCCCGTGTCGTTTAGGGACAGCGAGGCCTGCAAGGCTCAATCAGGAATGTATTAATGAATAAATAAACCAGCCAAAACAAATAAAGTGCTTGTATCAAGGGGGGGGGGGGCAATAATATATAGGTGACTGGCTGGCGGGCAAACTAAAATCCAGATAGAAAGTTACAAATAATAATGGCCCAACGTTAGTGGATTCTCACCCCGCTGTCCGCTGCCTCCTCCCAGCTCTCTGCGACCTCTTCATCCTCCATGTTTAACACGACTGCTGGCTGGTTACCTCCTCGGCCCCACCGGCTAGCTATCGCCCAGCCACACAGCGAGCATGGGAAAGTCGACCGAATATCACGTAATCCCTCAAAGAGCTCAATCCCACGGGTATTTGCGACGGATGAAGTATGATAAACAAATCCTCACACCGTCGCTTTGCCGCGTGCTAGCTTAATGCTTCCCTAATATAAGCTAGCTATCTGCTACTATACATTTGGCGTAACTTTCACTTATTAAATCAACCGTTCAACCGTGTCAACCACACGCCACTCAGACGGAAATACCCAGTGTACCTAATCGTTCTGGATAGTTGAAAGTCAGCTAAGGTTTAACCTTTGACGTTAGTCGGTGCCCCTAAAGTTTAGCTTAACCGTCCAATTTTACGTTAGCTTAGCTGACGTCAAGTTGCTAGCTTCGATCACGGTAACTAACCAGGCTAGATTAAGTAATTGAGGTCTGGCTAAACTTCCTAACGCTTAACGTTTGCCACTAAATAGTGAGATATAGTCCTACTCCACCACACGGTTCTTGTTATTGATGAATATTGGACAAATTACAGCTCCGAGTGTTGGCGAACTCTGTTTCTGTTCATCATAGCAGTGTTGAGGAGGAAATGCTGCGTTCACGTCTTGTCCGAAGAACTGTCAGTAACACCCCGGTGTCATTTAACAAAATACATAAATTACAAGATACATAATGGTAATATACATAAAACGTTTTTATTTTAACGAAATATTAATATGATCATAATTGATTTGGGATAGTATGTAAGCATGTAGCGGGGTCAAAACTTAAATAATACATTAGGGAAATAAAGGAAATTTGGCTGTTTAGCTGTCACGATCCTCGTATCCATAGTTTTCTGCTATTACTAGATGTTGGTTGTTTCAAAACAAAAAAAGGCGGTGGTTTTGAAATAAATGCAGATGTAACACTTGCCTCACAAATGTAAAAATGGCTGCAGCAATGGTTGTTGTTTTCCCTTTTTGACAAAGTTGAGGTCTCTCATACATAATATTGTATATCTGACAAAGATATTGTCATGGTTTTTGGTACTTTCTATGAATAAAACATATACTATTCGCTATTTGAAAGGTTGCATACACTAGTAATACAGGATTTCGGACATTCATTTGTATGTCCTTAATTATATTAGTATATTTAGTATTTTTGTGTGCGTTTTTAGACGTTTGCCCATGATTTAAAAAGAACATCAACAATATGCTGATTTGAATATCTTTTTTCATTGTCCAACAACAAATTAACCAGTTTTGTGTGTAGGGTTCATACTTGTTTCGATTTGAACAACTTGGTACGTCGCATGTCAAAAAAGAATGAGAGGAACTATAAATGTTAGCTGGCAAACACCTGAGTATGGAATTACAATAGTATCTCAAAAGACCTGTAGATTCTTCTTTTTCTTCATTTCTTTCTTTGCTACATCTTGAGATTGGGTCACTTTCTGTGGTTGTTCCATTCACAGCAGGGGGCGCAGTTTTCGGACCCGCCCACAGATGCTGCAACGTCGTCGCTGTGCTGCGGAGGACGCTGTTCGCAGAGTTGAAGATGGCGACTGTTCGGAGGCTGCAGAGGAACCTCCGGAGCTGATACCGGGGGGGGTGGTTGAAGGAGAGGATATATACATACTCAAAGCCCGTAACCGACCCCGTCTACAACCACGGTATTAATAATGCTGCGACAGTTAAGCAGCAACATTGACAACATTTATCTGACGTTAGAGAACCTTGTGAATTCCTGCCCGTGCTAACGGTAGCATAGATTATCAGCAGCAGACGAGACTGAAGATAACAGCTACCCAGCTACCTAGCCGGTTGGGTGTAACGCTAGAAGGGACCGTTGCCCTGAAAGGTTCTCGCTACCTTAACATACTTACAGAAGTTGGGGGTTCCCATATGTTGTCAAGCAGTGGTATATTTTTTAACAAATCAAACAAAACACGTACGACGTTGCTGTAATATTATGACGTTAGTTAGAGATCCGTTAATGTTAGCTACATTTAGCGTGGATGCTCTCAATCAGTTAGCTAGCGTTAGCCAGTGCTAGCATATATGCTCTAAGGAACGAACGTTATATCCAACAACACGTTAATGCCGGTTAGTCCGTGATTTGTAGCAGCAACCATTCCTTGCTTACTTAATTTAACTTGATTAAAGTTTAATATATTATTTTCATAGATAGTTAGCAACGTGTTATTAAGCATTAGCAAAGCAGGATTTTCTTTGGTATGTGATGGCTAACGTTAGTTAACGTTAGATGTAACGTTAGCTAACGAGAAAAGGGGGACTTGCTAAATCAAGGGACATTCTAGTCGAAAGGGCACCACCCGGTTCAGACAATAGATGTGACCACTAAGACTGCTGAGATCTAAATGACTCAATCTAAAATGTAACGTTAACTTAAGATTGAACTGTATTCCGTTTTTTCCCAAGTCTTTATCCTCAATACATTTTATTTGCAGAAATCCAATAAGGATCATATAAGGCAGGATTGAGGTTGGTTGGTCTTTGTCAACGGTCTTAAAGAATCAATTAAGAATTTAAATCACTTTTTAAAGTGTTGTTAATTGTATCTGGAGAAAAACATGCTCCTGAACTATTACTAGCATGTCTCCCAATGTCTCAACAGACTATAATGTCCCGCTCCCATTATAATGAGGATGGATGCTTTGTTGCCATGGATACAGAGGACGATGGTGCAGAGCCTGCCGGGATAACCGAAGAAGAAGAGGCAAACATGGGGTCCTGCCGACAAGATGGGAACATGGACATTGGTGCCAAAGGAGGGGGGAGAACAATGGAGGAGTTGCCAGAGGAAGTTCTTGAATATATTCTGTCCTTCCTCTCACCTTACCAGGAGCACAAGACTGCTGCGCTTGTGTGTAAGCAGTGGTATCGCCTCATCAAAGGTATGCCTCATATTTACATAGCCTTGTATGAAACTGAATCTTAATTATTACTCTCCTAAGCAGAGCCGTGAAATGGAGAAGCGACGTTTGATAATGCATTTCACATTTTTTCTATGTTTTTTATTCCTGATTTTTCCCAATATCTGATCCCCACTAGGTGTTGCTTATCAGTGCTACCACGGTTTCTTGAGAGCTGTCCAGGAGGGAAATATCCAGTGGGAAAGTCGCACATACCCATATCCAGGAACACCGATCACCCAGCGGTTCTCACACAGTCAGTACATATTGCTTTATAACACAATTTAGTTACAGTCGACACAGTTTCCCAGGATTCAGAAGTACTTCTGGTTTATTAATTCAAAAATGTTTCAGGGCTGATCACGCTGGTTTAGCTTTTGACCACATCAGTATTTTTGCTCCGTAAAAAACAAATCAATAAGGCAAAACAAATTGTGATTGTGGGGGTGTAATTCTGACCATGATGCAAATTTTAGTGAGAATATTCCAGATCAGATCATGAGTCGAGTGTGAAGCATTCAAATTTGTTCTGCTTTGTGCAAGGTTAATGATTATTGAAAGCAACAACCACTTTGTTATCTGATGGACTTCAAAGTGTGACAGTGTGCACACAATTATATTTCAAATTATTAGGAGAATAATTCTACTGTACAGAACTATTTACAAAGATTTCAATCTGTCTTCCATTTACCCAATTAGAAAGGCTACACACTGGCACATGAGCAAAAAAAGGCATTTACGATACAGTTTAATTGTTCTTTGTTTGGGATGCAGGTGCGTGTTACTATGACTCAAACCAGTCCATGTATGTATTCGGGGGCTGCACTCAGAGTAGCTGCAATGCTGCCTTCAATGATCTGTGGAGACTTGACCTCAACAGCAAGGAGTGGATCCGCCCTCTAGCGTCAGGTACGAGTAAATTACAAGCCGCTAAGGCCAACCTTTCTGTGGATATCTTTTTGTTCGGCTTAATACCTCATAAAATCCATTGTCATTTTTCGTCACTTGAATGTCAAATAGTCATTTACCGCATTTCTGTTCAGCCATTTTCACTCATGACATTAAGTCATCTCTAAGTGGTTCTTCGAAAAAATGTATTTCTTCTTTTCTTTTCTTTATGTATCTATTTATTAGACTTTATTTACATATGTACACAACATCATGCATATGCAACTACAATCTGCATCCAATCACTCTGTTCTCTTCCAGGCTCTTATCCTTCTCCTAAAGCCGGGGCGACTCTTGTGATGCACAAAGATCTGTTGGTGCTGTTTGGGGGATGGACTCGCCCAAGCCCATATCCACTGCACCAACCAGAAAGGTTTTTTGACGAAATCCACACCTACTCTCCTTCAAAGAACTGGTGAGAGACGTAAAGTACTGTGAGCTTCAGGGTGAAGTTGTGACAAGTGACTGACTAACTTTTGGTCGTCACTTCCTCCCTTTTTGTGTTTTCACAGGTGGAACTGTATAGTAACAACACATGGACCTCCACCAATGGCTGGCCACTCTTCCTCTGTGATTGGAAACACCATGGTGGTGTTTGGGGGGTCACTGGGAGCACGGCAAATGTATGAGTGTATGACTTGTTTTTGTGTACAAATGATCCTAGCTGGGGTGACGGGGCATCTGGTGTTCACAAAAGTGTTTCACCTCGCTAAATCTTCATTATCTCCACAGGTGTTGGGTGATTGTGAATATATGATTTTTAGGGTGATGAAGTTTCATCGCTTTCCATAAACCACAGAAAGTAGAACTGGACTAGAAAAAACAGGAAGCTGATACCTAGGAGTTTCAGACAAAGCTGATCATCATTTATCAGAAAACAAGTCCCCAACCACACTACACCATTTATATGGATGTAGTGGTATTTCAGGAAAAACAATGTACACATTCAGACTTTAAGCGTTTATCTAAGTTAATAGTGTATTTTCAAATTGATTGTAAATACAAATACATCTTTGCCTTTCGAGCCTAACTGTGAAATTGTCCCCTCTGGTTGTTCTGATCAGGAGTAATGAAGTCTGGATTCTGGATCTGGACCAGTGGTCCTGGTCCAAACCTCCCATATCTGGCCCATCACCCCACCCGCGAGGAGGCCAATCACAAGTAAGTAAAAGTCACCATTCCTGCTACTATTATTGATTTTTTAAACCTTTCACCTAAGTTTTGACCCCTGGAAGGAAGCTTTACCTTCTATAGATATTTCTTCCCCTGAATGCGGTGCCCAAAACCTCCCCTTATAATATGTTTATTTTTACAAAATGACATGGTTTTAACATTTTTTTTTAGATTGTCATCGATGATCAGACTTTGCTCATCTTGGGAGGCTGTGGCGGTCCTAATGCTGTAAGTTTATTTTCTCTAGTATCAGAACAAGACCTGAACCAGATATGTTACTACAGTTTTGACTTATGCTGTCTTTTTGTGTGTTAAAGCTCCTTAAAGATGCCTGGCTCCTCCACATGGTTACACCCCCATGGAGGTGGCAGCAGCTGCAGGTGGAAAACGAGGACCATGGGGCCCCGGAGCTGTGGTGTCACCCAGCTTGTAGGGTAAGTGTCTGGCTTAGTTTTAAATCCTATACTGCATCTTTTTGTGCCTAAGCACATGAGAAGGATCACTATGTCACTGTTATTTTTCTTCTTATTTACCCTCAAGGTGGGCCAGTGTGTGGTGGTTTTCTCACAGGCCCCATCTGGCCGTGCTCCGCTCAGCCCGAGTCTTAACTCGCGGCCGTCCCCAATAAGTGCCACACCTGCCTCTCTGGGCGCAGAACCGCCTTCCCTGCGCTCGCAGTCCCCCGTTCGGAGCGGGGCTGCCGGTGTTGTGCTGGGAGCCGTCGAAGAGGCTCCCTGTGTAAACGGCCGATGGGGCACGCTGAGACCTCGGCCTTCAGCGAGAGGAAGTGCCAGAGAAGGCAGCCCGTCCTCCCCTCAGCAACCGTCTCCCTCGCAGGGCCCGGACAGCCCTCCTCTTCCTCCACTGGCCACGTTATTAAATGGATCCTCCCCTTCACCGAGGACCAGTCCAGCACAGGACGCATCTCCCTCCTCCCGCCCTCCCCCGCCTGCCTCCACAGACTATGGCTGGGACTCTCCCCCTTCTGCCGTTCACCACCCTGAGGTGCCCAGCACCAATGGCCTGCATACACCTCCTGCAAGCACCCCACTCACCCCCCCGGGAGCAGTGTCCCCCGCTGCCTTACGACAAGGTCTGGAGGCAGTGAAAAACAAATCTTCCTCATCATCGCCTTCCCCTCAGACACAGGGGGCTTCTCCTGGAGGGGCAAGTGGTGGTGGTAGTGGAGCGGGTCCCCCTGGAACCCCTCCCTCTTCATCCTCCAGCCCTCCACATGCTGCCGGAGCTGATGGACACGCAATCCCGCCTATTGCACGGCGCCTGGGGCATCACCCGCCCC
Source organism: Pungitius pungitius (assembly GCF_949316345.1). Classification (NCBI taxonomy): domain Eukaryota; kingdom Metazoa; phylum Chordata; class Actinopteri; order Perciformes; family Gasterosteidae; genus Pungitius; species Pungitius pungitius. The sequence continues at coordinate 22,421,979 of NC_084907.1, read as the reverse complement.
AAAGCCTGAACGTGGGGAAACCTCTGTACCAGTCTCTCAACTGCAAGCCCATGCAGATGTACGTGTTGGACGTGTCCAGGGCCAAGTCGGCTGGAGTGGTGTCCTGGAGAGTTTATGGGAACGGGACTTCCGTTGCAGTGACAGGGCCCCCTGAGACCAGCCTTCACACAGTGGTACAGGGCAGGGGCGAGCTCATCATTTTTGGGGGCCTGATGGACAAGAAACAGAATGTGAAGTACTACCCTAAAACCAACGCCTTGTACTTTGTACGAGCTAAAAGGTAGTGCAGCTCCGGGCGGAACCTGGAAGAAAGACGCTCCACTCCGTCACCACACGAGGGAATGGACACACAATGCCTTTTTCCTATACAGAGGATTACTGGAAAAGAACATAATCATTATTAGATGTTCCACTTGATAAATTCACTATTCTCCCTTCTGCCTAATCAAATAAAAATACACCACTTTAACTACACTTTGATAAATAATATTTGGTTGAATGAGAATCCTTACGCTTTGTGTGTGTGTGTGACTGCAGTGATTAGAGAAAACATGACATTCTTATTCCCTACCAGGTGATCAGCCAAACCATACCAACCACTTCTGTTTTTCTGTCTGCCCTCTGAACTCTTAAAATAGAGGAACTCCTGGATAAAGAATGCGATTGACAACTACCTTGCTTTTTGTATCAATCTTTAAGCCTGCAATGTTTACTGTGTGTGTGTGTGTGTGTGTGTGTGTGTGTGTGTGTGTGTGTGTGTGTGTGTGTGTGTGTGTGTGTGTGTGTGTGTGTGTGTGTGTGTGTGTGTGTGTGTGTGTGTGTGTGTGTGTGTGTGTGTGTGTTATAAACATTGTTAAACAATAAAGGCCTCCATGTCTGCTTGGTCACTGTTAATATTCCTGCTTTGTGTTCTGGAATCATGTGATCTTTTTGAGCCGATGGCGGTTGTAGAGTTTTCATAGATAGTGGTTTATATTATTATTATTTTCTTTCAATATCATCCGTAACCAGGTATTGAGAACTATAGAAGTCAATATTTGAATTCTAAAAACTAATTATCAATTAGACTGAACCTCTTCTCTCTTAAACAAAATGAAAAAAGACCATAGTTGAATGTGAGTGAACCCAAGCTGAATGGATATGTTGGGATATTTTCCAAACTGCAAGTTAACTGAACAGCGAACTCTTATGTAGTAGTTTGCTGTGATGGAGCGCCCCCTACTGACCTAAAGAAGACACGGAGTTATTTCAATAAGAAGAATCATGTGCTCCAAATGTCCCTCTTCGTAACGAATGCTCCTAAACGTGTGTTGATTTTTCAAAACAACCACTTAATCGTTTCCCCGTTCGCTCCTTTTTACGATGAAAATACCTCCAAAACAAATGTATTTCATGTAGGAATATAGTTGACATGTGCAAAGGGAAGACAGCCCGGTTTGGTTCTTTTATCTTTCTTCCCGGACACTCTTCTCCTACACCCCCCCCCCTCTCTCCTACATCAACAACAACCTTTTACCCAGAGAGCTCCTATTGGACCAGACCGAGGGGCAGTGTGGATCACAGTTATTTGATTGGTCCACATTCGAGGCAATGGCGATGTGGCGGACAGGACTGCGCCCCTATTGGCTGTGGTGAGGAGCGGTGGGCGGAGACTCTGACAATGAACGTGCTGAGGACACATGTTTAGAATGATGGGCACAGAGGAAGTATGGAGCTGCACTCGATCACTGAGAATTTTTTTAATTAAGTAACCAAATTCAAGAGTTCTTTTTAATTTTTTTTATTATTATTCCTCAGAAGGCACGTGAGAGGAGTTTTCTAATCAATTGTTTTTCCCACTGATACTTGCTTAGGTCATGAGTGGGTGTGTGTTGATTTGAATGAACTTGAGTGGCGTGTGGTTCGTTTTGTACAGGTGATCCTGTGTGTGCGATTGTCTGCTTTTAAAGATTCTCTGTTTTATCAGGTTTCAAGTTTTTTAAATATGTCATGTGAGCTAAAGGTTTCAATTACAACAGTCTTCCTCATGACACACAAGCACTCTGCCCTCAGCTGTAAGCCTTATGTAATGTACCTGAACCTCATAATTAATGTATTGTTTACATGGATACATTCTCTTGCAGATGGTGCAGACGGATAAGGAAGCTCTTTGAGAAAGTCTCTGCAAAAGGACACTTATCATGCACATTGACCTGTGGTCGGTGTCACAGGAGAATCATGCAAAAAAACATCTAAAATGAGTTCTCACAAAAGCCTATAGAACTTGCTCCTGATCATTGTTTTGCACCAAGTGCAACAAACTCTCTCTGTTCCCCCAACTGACAAAAGCTGGACCAGTGATTACAGGAACTGACAACACACACACACACACACTCCCCAGCGATGACTAGTACTCGGCTGCTGGAAACTCCTCCAGAAGAGCTTGTGTTTGGTGGCCAGCATTCCCGCGGGATGGTGTCCGACGTGTCCGCTGTGCCCCGCGGCGTCCTGGGACCCTCGACGCCCCCCCCGGCCGTCTGGCCCCCTCTGGACTTTGCCCTGGGCGCTCTGGCCTGCTGCGTCGCCTGCGTGTTCACCAATCCCCTGGAGGTGGTAAAGACCCGTCTGCAGCTTCAGGGAGAGCTGCGTGCACGGGGGTCCTACCAGAGACACTACCGGGGGGTCCTGCAGGCACTGTGGGTGGTGGGCCGCACCGACGGGTTCCGGGGCCTGCAGAAGGGCCTCTCCGTGGGCCTGATGTACCAGGGGGTGATGAACGGTGTGAGGCTGGGCTCCTACTCCTACTGTGAAGCTCTGGGCATCACCTCGTTCCACGGGGGCAGTCTGCTGTCAGGAGCTGGGGCCGGAGCGGTGGGGGCCTTCATCGCCTCTCCTGCATACCTGGTAAGTTTACTTAAGCATCTGCTTTTATTGTCTCGTCGATTGCAGAGGGCTCCCCGTTGCTATTTGTTTGGTTGCTTTTGTCCTCCCGTCAAAGGGCCCATGAGTTGTGAGCAGCAATGATGTTTTCCCTCTTCAGACTTAAAAAAATGCTGGACTGAAATTGATTGTTGATCAGCTCTTTGGGTTTTCTTTTCAGTGTTATAAGCTATTTGTAGTTCAAATGATTGTGTAACTGTGGCCAGTTACTGTAAATAACAAAGAAATGTCCAAAAGATACCAGTCAAAACAATAAAAATGATAGTTACCTGCTTTTCTTATAAAAATCTCCCAAATGTTGTGTGTGTGTGTGTGTGTGTGTGTGTGTGTGTGTGTGTGTGTGTGTGTGTGTGTGTGTGAGACTTAAGAGTTCCTGATAAGGTCAAAAACTGGGATCAAAGGACACTGAAACCAGAGTGTTTCATCCAACCAAGAATGACTCAATCTCACAATCATGTTCATCAAAAAGTTCAAAAAAGTTTTTTATGCAATTAACCACAACTGAATAAACCATCCATTGTTCCCAAAGTAGCACCGGAAGTCAGAACATGTTTGCACCTGGTGGGTCTAAATGTGCGTAAAACACATTACATATGTCATCTTGTAACATTGGATCGTGTTGTTGATTCACAGACTAAGCCCGCTTGTGCGACATTGTAAAACCAGAAGTGTTCATAGTTCATATCGGCCATTACTGGAGATACGATATAAGGTGCATCTATACACTGAACATTCACTCACTCACTCACTCACTCACCACATGAACACTGAAACAACTTCTGTTTGACGTAAGAAGACGGTCGATAACTACTATAACGTACAATAAGTAGATCAGTACTCCGTATCAAATATAGATAAAAGGTATCATCAAGGGTAATACCACTAGAGGACGTTTGAACCTCCCAACTGTGTGAAATAAATGAGGGGCATGACAATTTTTAATGAAACAAAAGAACGGATATTAGAAAACTTGCATGCAAACATGACATTGCAAATCTTCTGTCTGACATCTATGTTTAAATCTAGTACAAGGACTGGTTTGGCAAGTGACATTACTGGGGTGTGCGTGGTTACTCCCAGATGGTGTCTAATCTACTTCCTCAACTCAAACAATATGATCTCAACCGGACTTTACAGCGCAAGATGTGAATGTTCTCATACCGGGGGACCAGTGCTCCTGCTTCAGCTGTCATACAAAACCACCTCGAACGCCGTGCGCCGTCATGGAAAGAGAATATCGCTTTACAACACGTTTGTCTCTTTCTCTAAATATAATCACGCACTTTGCTTCAACCCACTGCCAAAATATAGAGTTCCTTCTGGTCCCTCGCTGTTGGCAGTGAGTGAAGGAAAGGAAGGTTACCTGAAGGTTATTTCACTGTTCATGGGATCAAGTGGGAGGGAGACATCTTGGTCTTGTGCTTGCCGTGACTGCTGTTTGATCTTTAGGGCTCGGTGCGAATGAATCACTGAGGAATTTGTAAAGACAGGTGCGTGTTGTGTGTGACGCGCACTCGCTGAGCGTTGGTAGAGTGACCTGTACCTGTTGCATAACTCATTCTAGGGATCTGACTCAGACATCAGCCAACTTAGTTACAACAAGTCTGGTTTGTCCGGGCTGATTTTTGGCACAGTATCGAGTTCAGTCTGAAAACCCGTTACTACCTTGTGTGCCTCCTTCATAGGTGAAGACCCACCTGCAGGCTCAGACTGTGGAAGCCATAGCTGTGGGCCACCAGCATAACCACCTGGTAAGGCCGACAGGTTCGAAATAAGACGCTGTTGTTTTATGTGGGATCTCAGTGATTATATACATACTTTAATAAAAGACATTCATTCAAAGTTTAGGGTAAAGTATGTATGTCTTGACAGAATGTACTTAATGTATCAAAAGTAATGCAAAATGAATTGTTCTATTCTTCTGTATTTTTTATTTGACACTGCTGAGACATTTTAAGTAATTACAGAAATATTTATTTAGGCGGTCTTCTCTTTTGGAGCGATATCTGAAAGTACTTTCACCCCCACAGTCCGACCACAGCGCTTTCAGTCACTATCTGATTGGACCTTGTTTCAGGATTGTATGGGTGTGGAAACACTCCACTTGATTCAATTTGATTACATTCCACAATTGATGAATATCACATTTTGGTGTTAAAAGTTTGTACTGATGCCACTCAGTGTTAAATTAGGGTATGAACCGGTATGAAGTAATATGTAAGATTTTCAGTTCATCATCAACACATTTCCATAACTATTAACTACCACCACGTGGTAGATGCTTTTTTCTTCTACTTCCAACCCACCAATGCCTTTTGTTTCCCTTAATTCCAGGGAGTCTTTGATGCCTTTGGTACCATCTATAGAAGAGACGGTGTAATTGGCCTTTGGAGGGGAGTGAACGGGGCCGTGCCTCGAGTCATGGTGGGATCAGCTGCTCAACTGGCAACCTTCACATCGGCCAAGGGATGGGTGTCACATACCCAGGTATACGTGATAAACAGCTGACGTCTTCACAGCACATTCATACACGAACAGTTGGTGTCACGCTGTGGGCCAAATGTCAAAAGCTCGGTTCGTAATGACTTCATTCGCTTCCCCCTCCAGTGGTTCACTCCAAACAGCTGGCTCATAGCTTTGATAGCAGCCACGATCAGTGGAGTCGCCGTGGCGATCAGCATGACCCCGTTCGACGTCATCAGCACGCGGCTCTACAATCAGCCCGTGGACGAGTTTCGCAGGGTGAGTGACTTCTTTTCATCACAGCAGTCGTTGCTTTTAAATAATAATGGCAGAAGTCATTGATCAAATGTTACTTGTTTCCTTCTTTGCCTTTTTTAGGGCCGTCTGTATCGGGGATTTTCAGACTGTATGCTGAAGGTGTGCCGATCCGAGGGCCTGCTGGGGCTTTACAAAGGCATGGGCCCTGTCTTCCTGCGCTTGGCCCCACACACAATGCTCAGCATGCTGTTCTGGGATCTGATGAGGCAACAGAGCGTAAAGCACAACCGGAGCTAAGGAAGCAGATTACCTCCCAATGATTGACTGGAATCTGGACATCAAATAAAGCTAATTTTTGAGATTTAGATAAAGGTGCCTTTTCACTTTCCTGTAGACAGTAAAATAAGCATATTTCCCAAAATGTTGAACTGTTGCTTTAAGTGAGAATCACTTAAAGGTTGCACAAACATTTTCTGGAGTTACTATTGAATTTCCATATATGCTGTTCAAAGGGATGATGTCTCTTTAGTTCCTCAAACGATGGTTTTCGGGCTTTTTCTGCAGCGAAGCGGAAGTGAGACCCGTGTGCTTGCAGGTACGTCGATGGAGTCCCGATGAGATGAAGAAAAAGGCGTATTATCAAACATAAGCTCTGTGTTGTTCAGAGCCCAGTATGGCTGCTGTCACAGTTTAATACATCATTCTAGATGCCTTGTATGTTAAATGTAAAAGAAAAAGTCATTTGGGATTGTTTTTATTCCCATTTTGATTTGAGGTTTTATCTACAGAAATGTAACCCTAATGGTGCTTCAAGCCTTTAAACAGCAATTGATGATGATGATGATGATGATAACAACAATAATAATAATAATAAAGATTTTTTTATATGGTTTTGTATTTTCTTGGACACAAGTGTTATTTGATATGCATGATATCTAAGATCTAATCTATTTCATTTCAAGCCCTTTATAAGGTGCTGGATTGCTCTGTTTTAGAGAAGCGTCTTCATTCTTTGGGAGGTGATAAGACTGCCAACCACTCTTATCCCAATCGACCCTTGGACCTGAAACACAAAGCCCACTCCGACCAAAAGGCAACGGTTGGGTTTACAAAAATTCAATTTTAACTGCCCTTTAGCTTCTAATCAGCTCCTTAGATTGAGGGAGCATGAGCAAGAGATCATCGCATTTTTCCGTGTCCTTGTTGTGATATTACCTGAAAAAACGAACATGTTCTTTTCCTTCTTCTGGATCTGGGGAACTTTTGAATGGAAATCTATCGATTCAAACTCAATAGACAGTTTTTTCCGAGGTGAGTTGACTACATGATTTTTTTATTCATGACAATAGCAAACAATCTATAGTAGTTTCTTTTTTGTTTTTCTATGTTTCAAAGGGCTCGTGGGTGCGTGTGGAATATCAGTGCTGTGCAATTTGATAAGAGTTTACAACTTTATTGAAAAATGCAGGTGAGTTTATTCCATTAAAAGAGGCGCAGTTGTAATAATAATAATTTAAGGGCAGTGCTTTCATTGTCGGATTTTCCCCTCTGCACAGTGATTCTGAGACTAAAACTGAAAGCAAACCAAGTTTATTCTCACTTGGCAATCTTCTGAGAGGGAACTGGATAAAAGTTCTTCAGTTCTGGTTCCTGACGGTCCTCCTGTCTCTGGTGGGCTCGAGGGTCTCCTCTCTAATAGTCCTGGAGTTTTCTCTCAGAGCCATTTCTGCATGGGCATCAGCAGGCCTGGTGAGCCCTCAAACACATTAACACGGCAGAAGGGAAACGCATTGATTTCATGCAGGTGCACTATCGCTGTTTATCCTCGTGTTTGACATATCGACATTTCTACACTGACGTGAGTTCATTTTTCCCCGCGCTCTTCTCATCGATGTGGTCTAAGGATGCCAGATACAGAGGACTAGACCTGCTCCTGACCCAGTGCCAGTTCTCCCTGGGATGCGCCCTCACCTGTACCCTGCACTTCCTCCATCAGGGGGCTCCACACAGCTCCCTCAGCTTGTTTCTGGCAGCCGCTCTCAGCTGGGCTCTGGCCAGTGCCTGCCACAGTTTATGGAGCCACGTGGCCACACTCTACCCACTACACAGCAGAGCGGGTTATTGTGGGAAGTGCAGCACCCTCCTGGCCTCTGGACACACCTTATTGGCTTCAGTTCAAAGAGCGGTGGTCTTTGCCTTTGCAATAGCGAGTGTGGCCTCCACCTCTACGGTTCATGACCACTTCCTGTCCCAGAAAGATGCCCTAAAGTTTTGGACTCCGTTGACACTCTGCTACACCATGTTGGTTGTCTACATTCAAGGTGATGAAGGGCCAACTAGGCAGGCAACGGAGATGGTGTTTTAGAAGGACTTCAAGTGAGACAAACGTTAATAACTTTATCACACTTTACCTCAGGTAAATAGTGTAAGCAGACAAATATAAATTAAAGATATAGGACATATATATATATTCATAAAAAAATGAATATAAAATGAGGCCATGAAACGCAGGACAGGACACATGGGGCAAACAATACAAATGATAAGAAAAGCACAACGCAGAAAACGATTTTGTGTGTAACGTTTAGTTTTTTTCATTTTTTGCAGCGGATCAGCAGCGGCAGACTGGCGCTGAGGCCCTGCTGCACACTGTGGTGCTGAGACTTGGAGCCTTACTGGTGCTCATGTTGACAGTAGGCCACTGGTCCGACGTCCTCCACGTCCTCTTCAGTTTCCTGGGTGAAGCAGTGTGCCTACTGCCTTCTCAGGACCTGCTGAAAGCTGCGTTACAGGTTTTCCACTCAGTGATTTCAAACATATATTCAAAATGTCCTTTTTCTTGCGATTCTGGATTCATTGTACAGCTGTATAGAAATATGAAGATTTCATTTAACTGTCATGTTTCACTGTTAGGGAGAAGAAGACATGAGAGGAGCTCCAGTAACAAAGCAAAGGAACGCGATGAACAGATCATCAGATCGATAATCTACCTCAAATATCAGAAACTACCTCATATGTCAAGAGATCCCAATACCTTTAAGAATAATAAAAGGATCTTTGTCGCCACGCTTCAGATGAATTCTGGACTTGACTATTCTTGAGACTTGTTTTAAAATAAGAAACGGAATGAGGTGTTTGTAATGTTACACCGTAAAGAAGCTGCTGTTTTTATTTCCAGTATTAACTTGAAGACTTACATGGAAACGCATTGTCGAGCTGCTCAGTAATGCTGATGTCTTTTTTTAATCTACAACAGAGCACAATCATACCACGCCAAGATAAATACTTCCCTCCAAAATAAAACCCATAAATCATTAATTAATAGCATAAAAGTGAGCAGCATAGAGAATTTCATAATGGAAATCAGTTAACTAACGCATGATTATAAATGATATGTTTCCTGTAACTTTGATGGGAGCTTTATGAGGTTTTTGGGAAAAAGATCAGTCAGCGATGTCATCTCCGCTTGTGCTTGTGAGATTTATTTTTTCAACAGAAAGCCTACATGATTAACAGGAGGTGTGACGTTTTAAAGAAGTGTGGTCTAATGAAACATTTCCAGCTGCATTGTGGGAAGTGTAGGATCTGGCGGTTTTGAAGCTGCACCCTAAAGTAAAGTCAGAATGCTTTGGCTTCCGTCTCTCACAGTTATCTTACTCCCACTCCCACTAGTTTGGTAAAGTAACACAATTTCTCTCTTACAATAGTTTTATCACAGTTTTTGTGAACATAGAATTGTCAGGGTTTATTTCAGTTTTTTTTCCCTTTTTTTCTATTTTAAAAGTTGTCCCGCTCATCCAGGTAGATAAAAACTGAGGGTTTGAACATAGAAAATACATGTTGATGTTGAGGAGTGATTTAAAAAGACATGTTGTAGACCCAGTGAAGAGGTTCACAGGGTTTAATGAGGATTTAGGCTGTTGGGGGGGGCGGAGCATGGCAGTCCGGGGATTGTGTCATCGGCCAGCATGCTCCCTCCTGCAACCGTGACATCACTGCAGCATTCCTCTGCACAGAGCTGGAACAACAGAGACCCCCATCACTCTCTCCTCATCCCGTCTCCTGTTAACCCTCTCTCCCCCAGACACATTCAGCACCTAGTTTCTCTCTCTGTGTGTTGTCTGTTTTTTCAGCCCCACAAAGGAGGGGAGGGGACCTTTCAAAGGTTGGCTACGGAAAACTAAACGCAATATTTGCTGATCAGCAGACCTGATATGGCCTTGGACTCACTCCGGTGGAGAGCACAAAACATAACAAAGCAGCTTGTTCATGGCACTCACAGACACTGCCCCCCCCCCCCCCCCCCCCCACACACACACACACATTCACCCCCTCCCCCTTCTCCTAATACACCAGTATCTCCGCTTGCACAATGCCCTGATTCATTGCACCGTAATGCTGCAGCTCCTTTATGGCTGCTTTCAACCATAGAAGCTCCATCAGCAGAGCCTGAAGTCCAGCACATGCTATCAGACGTCAGAGGGGCACAAATGGAAGCAATGCTAGGAGACACTGATAGTGAGTCAAGGCTAAAGTGATATAATGTAGTGGGGGAAGGGAAGGGTCTTAAAGAGGGAGAGAAAAAAGGAGGCAGACTCAATGAGGGAGGTAGGGAAAATAAAGCTGACTGAACAATGAGGCAGAGCTGCATGGGAGAGGAAAAGAGGACAGTTTGAGATAGTTGCTGGAAAAAAGGCAGGTACAGTCACATCCTGCTAGGCATTCAAAAACATGAAGGAGGGGGAGGTCTAAATGAGTCTATTTATGGAAAAAGATCTCACAATATTATAGTTAAAGGTTTGCTTTGGATTAGTTTTCCCAACTGACTTGCACGGCTTTGGTTGTGTGTCTATGTGCATGCATGCCCTCTTGTTTGTGTGTGGGTGAATGCCTGCCAGGTTTTCATAGTGGATGCATGTGTCATGTTTTTTTTACTGCACTTTTCCCGAGATTAACTCTTCACCTTTTACGGTTGGGAGGAAGGTGGTATTGTCAGTCAGCTTGAGAAGGAGGAGGAGTCGACTGAGGAGAGAGTCCGGGAGGAAGGCGCTAAAGGAAAAGGAGTGGCCTTCTGCCGATAATCGCCCTCTCTAGCTGAGCAAAGCCTTCTCTCAGTGGCAGCTTACAGTAAGGAAAACACAGCAGAAGTTTTGAGATACGGCGCAGGACGGCAGAAAGAGCAAAAGACTGAGCTGTCTTCAAACCACATTTTCTCACAGGTATGTAATGGCAGCTCACAGACACATTCACTGGGTTTAAAGTTAACAAATGATTCAAATTGGGGCTTTCTGCCCCTAAAGCCATTCATTAAAGGTAATGAGAGCTGTGAGTGTGTGAATTTACCCTTATAAAGTGATAGTGAACACACCCACAAGCTTGACTTGTGAAAAAAGTCAAGCTTGTGGGTGTGCACACTTACATTCTACACTATTGACATGTCTCAGTTTGAATCACATCATGTCTTATCTTTACACAGTTGCTCAACCCTCAAATGGAGTTGAGTGCTGTGGATTGTGTTCTAAAGAACTATAAAACATTGAATGTGCAGATAATCACTTTTTTGTCTTCCTTATAGGTTGCATGTGGGATTCATAAAGCCATGGCATCAGCAGCTCTACCAAAAAGGGTGGTGTCCTCAGTCTTCATCACTCTGGCTGCCCCTCATCGAGCCACAGTGACACAGCAGCCCGTCCTCCAGGCTCACGGTGGTGCCGTCAGAGACCAGCCGCACACTGCTGTGCGAGTTAGCCCCAGTGGCCCCCACGCCGTCAGACCCAAGGGGGAGGACCACCAGCAGGCCGAGGGTTACGGCAGGGGAGACAGCAGAGACCCACCCGTCTGTACGGGGGCCGCGGCCAGAACGTCAGACTCTCGGAGACCCAAACCTGCCCAGACCGGACCCAGCAGAGGAAAGCTGCAAGGAGACGACAGAGGCGCTGAAGGTATACTCGTGACAAAAAAAACAATGTTTCATCTGGGATTTAGTGCAAACTGGACAAGACACAGCAGCAGAAAATGAGCCTGTACGGTACTGATGTCCCGGGTGCCATGTTTTTGAATCGTTGTTTGGGGTATGTGAGGGATTCCCAAACCACAAATAAGTGCTTACAAGATCTCGGACTCGGTCTAAAAGAGAACACCACCCCTTTTACAAATCATTGTTTGTTTACAAGCGCGGGGGGGGGGGGGGTTATACTGTAAATCTGAAAACATGTGATTCAAGTATTTTTTATTTTTTTTGTCAAACAGATGTCTTCTCTGCTCCTCTTCCTCCTCCTCCTGCTGCTGCTGCTGCACAGTCTTCATCTCAGGGAACATTGCTCTCTAAAGAATCAGCTCTTCCACCACCTCCTCCGGCCCAGAAGCCTCTCTCCCCCCCCCTGACCCAAAGACGGCCGCCAGTTTACGACAAAGAGGTACGCAGACTTCAGTCGCAGTTTCATCCCTCAAATGTTCGTGTCCTCCACTGTCGCTTAATTTGATCCCACTTTTCAACAAAAGTAATTATTAAAACTTTTGTGGATACTGTATTTGGGTGTGCAGCGGTCATGTGATCTGCTAAAATCGACAAATATTTTATTCAAATGTTTTTAAAGAGGCTTTGAACGTTCATCTTTATTTTAGATTTGAATTGATTTCCTTCCTTCAACGTTGTTAAAAATGTTTCAATGGGCATAATCTTCCAATATATTGAATTGAGTATCAAACCTGAATACTGTTTGTTCAAAATCAACCATTAATGTCAGTGTGTGGTTCATCTTGTGAGGCCAAACAAAAATGTATATTTATATATATATATTAACAAAGTGCTTTACATTTGAGGTGGAAACAAGCACACCATCTAGTGGGTTAAAGCAAGATGAACAATCCCACCGGATCCATAAAAATGGCCAAGACACGAGCAGGGAGAGTAGAGGTAACACAATCTCTAGTGACACATTTACTGTGTAAACCATACAAGACACACACGTAAATGTACTCTGCATTGATTTGATCTGTTTTTTTACTATACAGAGGTGTGTGGCTTCTGTCGGAAACCTGTGGCTCCTTCTGAACCTGTGATCGAGGCCTTAAACAGGACGTACCATGACGGTTGTTTCCAGTGTCGATCCTGTCACCTTCCCCTGGCCGGTAAACAGTACTACAACAAGGCGGGCATCCCACTGTGTGACGACTGCTACCAGGTAGGCCAGACGCGACAGGACGGTCGGAATGTGTTGGCTTTCTTATTCACTTCAAATGGAGTTAAAACTAACTTTTTTCCAAAGACTTCTGTGAGTTTTTTTTATTTATTGTGGTTTTCCCAAACCCTCCATTCAGCCACTGGTTTGATCTACTTTACCTACAACGTGAGATTCACCTTGCAGAGACTTGAAATCCATCCTTGACAGTAAAAACACTATGTCATGTGTTTTTAGTGCAGGGTGTAGTTTGATTGAATTCAAGTCCGATTGAAGTGTAAAAAAGAAAGGTAGCAAAGATGCTCGTTGTAAAGAAATTAAATATTCGGTTTATATTATTTGCAAAAATTGAACGGGAGCCACATGTTAATGCCATGTGGGAGAAACTGGATAAAAGAAGTTTAACACTATATTGTTTGAAGAATTACCACCATTCCCACATGAGGTATAAGTGATTTATTGACAAGGAGTTAAACATGTGGTGTTGTCTTTGAATACTGAAATGTATTCCAGTGACCACTTATTCCGGTGTTTTAGGCGAGCCTGGAACTTTGCTGGGCGTGTGGGGAGGTCATCACAGACCATGTGATCCGTGCACTGGAGCGGGCATACCACCTCTCTTGTTTCACCTGTGCAACCTGTAAGCAGCAAATTGGGGATAAGGCTTTTGCTCAGGGAGAAGTTGGAGAAGTTTATTGCCTCCATGACTATTACAGGTATGATCGTTAAGGATTTTGGCAAGTATAACATGAAAGACGTTCAACGTAATACTTAAACAAATTGCTTTTTATTTGTTCTAATCTGTGAATCGCTTTCAATTCATCTTAATGTATTGTCACTGTAGACCCACAACACGGGGTTGCAGAACTCATTCAGTCTCATTTTTCCTCTAAATGTTGTCTTTAAAGGAAGTATGCTCCCAAGTGTAACGCCTGCCAACAGCTTATCATTCCAAAAGAAGATGGTACTGACAGCTATAATGTCGAATGCCTGGGACACTCGTACCACGAGAACTGCTACAGGTGTGAGGTAGGCATTCTGCAAGCAAACAGTGTTTACTAGTATGCAAACACAAATGAATCCCCACTAAGGAAGTATTTTTCATTTTCTGCAGATCTGTGTTATCCAGCTTTCCCCTGAACCAAATGAACATGGCTGCTATCCTTTAGAGGGGAAGCTGCTTTGCAAATCTTGCCATCTGAGTTTGGTTTCTGGGCAGCACTGACAGTGACCTTACATCCCGAGATCCACACTCAAAGAGATGGGAGACTTTGCATGGGCAATGTGACTCTAGAATAACAATCTTCTTCCAATACAACAATAATGGCATATGGCTTGTTCTTTTCATTTTTTAAAACAATATATCATGCTCATTTTATTCTTTTATACTTGATCATTTTGCACTCAATAAACAACCAAATGCACCAAATATATTTATTCAAAAAACATTGTGAAAATGTATGGCGAGCATTATTTGTATTCTTGTAATCTCAAACAGTAAACTGTTTCTCAATCACATTAACCATTTATATAGAAATAAACATTTATAAAAGTAAACTAATATATTGTATCTTGAGGTAACATACCTGTTGTTAAATTACACAAACACTATCAATATATGTATGAAAAAGTTGACTACAGATTTATAAATAATGTGTAACAGTAATAATGACTATGATGGTACTTCAAAAAGCACTCATTATGAACCAAAATTAGAGGCTTCTTTAGATGTGAACACATAGAGATCTTCAGTGGAACAGGGGCCTATATTGACTATTTTTGCCTCAACAATAGAACAATTCACAATGATTTGACATTAAAACATTGAAGTCTGAGTTGGATTTTTTCCTTATTTATGTTTGTTAGCTCAAAATGGCTTGTTTGTGTATTATATGTTTTTGTACATCAACTTTTATAAAAAAAATATTTTTGGCGTTTAAGTTTATATTCACCACACTTTTTATTTACTATTTGAATAGCGCCATGTTTCCAGCACCTTATCTTTTTCAGCTGGTCCTTAGTGTAGTAATATTTAGAAAGAAATTAAAGGTTGAAATTACCCTTCAGTTTCTGTGACGGAGGACTCAATGAAGACATGGAACCAGATAAGCGACCGATGCACGTCGTATATTTTATTCTCCTTTGGGGGCAACATGGCGCAGCTGCGGTACGGAGTAAGGTAATAATAAGTGTTTTTCTGGTTTTATTTACTATCTTTTAAAAGTAGCTTTATATCGTTTTGCAAATGTACGTAATATTTACTGATGGTAACTTTAATGAACTTTTTACACGGTTACCATGGAATAAACTCTTCAGTATATCAGATAATTTGCAACCCCATTACTTGATTAAATTTTAGTTGAATGTTGCCCGATTTTTGCACCTTTTTAATTAAGCACAATTGCATCATGGCTGGTTTGAGCTAACAGGAGTCAGCTTTCATCAAAACATACACAATCACTTTGGGACCAAACAGACTGTTTGAAGACGTCATCTTTTGCTTTTTAGAAAATTGCAGTGAATTTCTGAAGAAATCGCGTGCTCGACGGTTGCGTGTTCGCAACCGTCGAGCACGCGCAGCTCGCACCCAAAACCACCGGGAGCGAGTCTCACGCGCGTCCACGTGCACGGATCGAGGACGCCACAGCTAAAGCTACAGCGGGCTACCAGGCCCACGTTATCCGCGGAGTCCCCCGGCGTTCATTTTGTTCAGGCGGACCGCCGACCGGCAGGGATTAGAAACCTGCATGATCATATGAGTGTGAAGGGGGGGAAGAATATCGCAAGATGGTTCGGGAAACCAGACACCTTTGGGTGGGAAATTTACCCGAACACGTTCGAGAGGAAAAAATTGTGGAGCATTTTAAACGGTAAGTTACGCAAGACGGTCCTCTGTTGGCCAAGCAACGCGCGCTAGCTTAACTAGTAACGCTAGCTAGTTGCAACGGTAAGCCTCCGACTAATGCTAACGAAGCTAACGTTAGCATGTCTTACGTTTTACAAGTCGAGGTTTCCTATGTGCGCTCTATGCTATGTTGCAGCCCAGCTATATGTATTCAGCTGCGTTGGGTGTGGAACCACTCAAGTGTAAATGTGTATCGTTAACGGAGGATGGGTAACTTTTGCTAAACCCGATAGGCATGTAGCTAGGTTTTGTAGCCACCGAGCTTCCACCCAACCAACCATTTTGTGGGAAGTCGAAACGTTTACATGATCAGTACAAGCCAAAAGGCAGCTAACGCTAGCTGGGCATCAGGTCAAATAACATGACGCGACTTGTGCTATTGTAGCCTGTGGGGCGACGCCATTTATCTGGTAAATTGTGTTTGAGAAAAATAAATAAAGGTAATGTTAGTCCGAAATCTGCGATCACTGATCATAAATGTTAGCAAGTTATTGAGCGGCTCGACGTCGGTAGCCATCGCTATTTCTTAACGTTAGTTGAACTTGGCTAACGTACTCTGTATTGTTTGTATAATTGGCCGATTTACATTCATGCAAGTTAATTTCCAAACAATGTATGCCCCTCACAGCTAACTTATTACCCAGGCTTAGGAATCTAAAGAGAGCTGAAATCATTTTGCATCCCATTGTTTGTAGAAGTAACTTAACCTTATAGGCTAACGGTGTGCATTAGTCACTCGTTTAGCTAACGTTATGCAATGACCAGTTAACAGACTCCTCATGTAACACAACAAACGATAACATTACATCCAGTCCCAGTTTCCGGGGGCCTGCTGTGGTACAGTAGGACCAGCCGAGAGGCACAGCTGGGTTTGATTATATGCTTTTTATATTCCTAATAAACTGACATTTGACGTGGTTGTTCCCAGAGGGATTTTTGATTACGTCAGTGCATTGAGGTTTGTTTAAAACCTTCTTACAATACTTGTCAGGCCAAGTGTAGTCATGAGCAATTGCGCATATTGTTTAGGAGCTGACTGTTACTGTTTGGGGGGGTTGAAAATAATAGAAGGGTAATGTTACATTTCTTTGGTAAATATTTCCGGTTATGTTTTGTTATCAGTCCTTGTTTTGCTTTCCGTTTGCCAGGCTCGGTATTTAAGATTCCTCTAAGCGGGTGTATGTGTGATTTCCTCTTTGTTTTTATTTCCACAGGTATGGGCGTGTGGAAAGTGTCAAAGTCCTGAGGAAGCGAGGGTCAGAGGGTGGCGTTGCAGCTTTTGTGGATTTTGTGGATATCAAAAGTGCGCAGAAGGCTCACAATGCTGTCAACAAGATGGGGGACAGGGACCTTCGGACTGACTACAATGAACCTGGGTCAGTCCCTAGTGCCGTTCGGGGCCTTGAAGACGGCTCACCCTCGAGCAGTCGAGACGTTACGGGATTCACTAGGGGAACAGTTGGTCCAGTGTTTGGCCCACCTGTTTCCCTTCACACCAGAGAGGGACGTTATGAACGCAGAATAGATGGGTAAGTGGACACAGCCTCCCCGTAACAACCAGGGGAATCTAGGTATTGGATAGACGTAAAACCGTAACACATAGTGGGGTAATGTGTGAGGATGGATGCCTCCAGAGGGTTGCACAAATGTAATTAGGGATCGTTCCACTTTTCAAGATAATTGACTCGCTTATCCCATGGGATCTAGTTACATTAACTACACATCATCATTTGGTAAGTTAACTATGATTCAAGGTTTGACATCTAGTTTGGATATTACATCTGTGAGGAATAACCTGGTGAGTTTTGGATCTATTACATTTTGTGGGCAACGACCGTGGGGAGCTTTTTGGATACTTTTCAAAACATTTTCCTTCTAAATACGGGATCTAACCTCGCCTTAACTTGGAATCGCTTGAAAGTGGAAGGAAATCCCTATTATGAAGGATCTACTTTTCTATGAAGAATCTAGTCAGGTAATGTATCATTCTGTCAAGGATCTCCCATCTTGTGCGGCACATTTTTTCTTCGTCTCGGCTACTGGCGATGGATGGACTACTTTTACCTTTTTTTGGATCGGTGGATATAGCTTGTTCTGGATTAAAGTTTTCAACATGCAGATGGAAGAACTTCTCATTTGTTACACATCAAACGAGAGACCAATGTAGTGCATATTTTCTAGGCTATCTCAGTCATTTTAAGGTGAGATTAACTGCATACAATAAACAATTTAATATGGAAGCTATATAAAGAAGACTTTGAAAAAATAATGGAGGAGCCCAACACCAAGATTGTGGAGCTATTCTTGTTTAGGATTGATGGCCATGAAGACACACGAAGACTGCGTAGTTGGGATGTATCCGCCTGGATGTACGCCCCCACCACCCCCATGTTGGATATACTGATGTGGACCCTAGTGTGGATAGGTGTAGCAACCATTTATCTGGATTACTCGAGTGTGGATGTAGCTGTGTAAGGCCTCAGCTCCACAAGAAGTGAAGAACACAGATAATGTTAAAGGGAGCTGAAGACTACTTTTTCTAAGTTAGATCTGCTGAAGCCATCCAGTACGTACACTCCATAAAGTCCAGGGATTGTGGAATTAAGATGCCTATGAGCCCACAAGGAGTTTATATGCTGTGACCATAAGGTCTGTGAGTCTACAAGCTTGTGTGATTTTTAAACTATTATCGGTGGAACGTAACTTTTGGAACATACCGACATACAAGATTGATCCAGTTGGATGTATTTTCCATTCAGGCATCAACTTGCTGTATAGTTGACCTGGAATGTCCTGAAGTTCATATTTTTTTCATACAAAAGATCCGTATATATTTAAGGTCTTGTGTTACTACATATTTTTTTTTAAGCACATGTCCAGAAATCCATCTAGAGGTCCATTTCTGTGATTCTTTTGTTTTTTCCTTTTTCCATCCAGTGAAGGGAATTAAGTAGCCTAACTGTGGATTATACATCAACAACCTACTGGCCTGGTGCTCCACAGTATTTGAAGATAACGTGCAGTGCGATTCAAGAGAACCGTTTTTGCCTATTTAGATCAATTGATTTTTCCCCTTGATTTTTCTTTCGGGCTCTCGCATTCTGATCCACCTAGAATTTATTTGGATTAGTTTCGGTAACTTCTTTCCAAAAAGGTTGGTATTGCTCTGCCCTCTGCATATTTTCATTCTCTAACATTCCTTAGTGCTTTGTCTAATATTTGCACTGCTTTTAGGGAAAAGATTGATTTGATGCGAGAGAGGAGAAAATCATGATTTATAAATTTAATATTTGCCATTTTTCTATGTAAGGGCTTCTTTTTTTTCCAGAACCGTATAAATACTAAAACGTATTCATCACATTAAATACATTTATCTGAACTGCATAGCATTTTAAATTCCAGTACTACACAGCTCCTCGATAGGAGAATTGCACAGTGGAATGTTGAAATGTTACACTTTTAGTTTATTTTTCTTACCAGCAATATATCATGAACAGTCAACTTCTGAATGAGCTCGCATGGTCACCTAATTATGCCAAATTATTGTAATTGAAACATACTTAGAACAGCATTTTAACATTGCTGACACAGTCTGGGGGGTGGGGCTTTGTGTCATGTGGCTGTTTATGAATTTTCAGTATAGAAAAGTGCACTTGGCTGTCAGAAAGTGAAACTTAATTTTAGACTATTGACAGTTTAGCAGCATTACAAAAGTAAATTGAATTACTATGAACTCAACATATCAAATTAGTCTCAAAAGGCTTTAAAATCAGTAAAACATGACACCCGTAGGTCTATAATAATGTATCCAGACAATAGGTTTACCTTATGTCATACCTTCAGTTAAACCGTTTTGTTCTGTGAGGAATTATTGTTTGAATAATTGTAAATGCTCTACTGTAAAAAATGTAAGGAAAGTTGAGCAGTTATTTTTTCCTAATTAATGAACTGGAACCCAATAAAAGGTTCACAAGAGACTATTTCAGAATGACAGGATCTTAACATTATTAGGAATAAGCTGCACAACTTTTCTGGCTCCCTGTCGGCTGTGTCCTTACTTTACCGGCATTTAGATTTAAAAAAAATCATTGAATAGGAAATTGCTATTATTAAATTTTTTTGTTGTGCTGTCTGTCAACTAATAAGAATCCCCCTCTCGTCCTCTACCTTGTTTTTATTTCACAGTAGCTCAGAAAGCCGTGAACGTGCGTATGACCACAGCCCATACGGACACCATGAGCGCAGTGGCACGTTCGACCGACAGCGCCACTACAACGCCGATTATTACCGCGATCGCTCCATGTTCGCTGCCGCCGGCCCGGCCAGCAGCGCCATCGCTGGGAGCTTCGAGGCATCAGACCCCCATTTTGACTCGAGAATCCGAGACCCCTTTACTCTGACTAATTCTACACGGCGTGACCTTTACCGAGATGACCGAGGACGACGGGTCGATAGGACCTACCATCACCGCCGGAGCCGATCATCTCATTCCTCACAGTCACGGCACCCTTCTCCACAACGGACCACGGGGCAAACCCCCAAAGCGCCTCATTCCCCTAAACGAGCTCCCTTGTCCCCCGGGAGAGGTCCACAATCTCGATCCCACAGCAGATCTTCGAGCTCTGACTCTGTCAGCAGCACCAGCAGCACTGGCAGCGGCAGGTGAGACATTTGTGTTATTGCATTAAAGCTTAATCTCCATGGGAAACTTAATAATGTTGATAATTAAAACTCCTAAAGATAAGTGCCTAAATCCTTCTTTTTTTGTGTGTTTGACAACAGTGATTCAAACAGCAGCTCAAGTGATGGATCGCGGGCACACTCTGTCCAGTCCTCAACCACACATGCTCCTACTCAGTCTTCAATGGGCCTTGACTCCGATGAGCCGCGCAGGAGCTTTGGAATTAAGGTTCAAAACCTTCCAGTGCGCTCCACTGGTGAGTTTCAATATGTCTCACACTGATAACAAAGTATCAGTAAACTGTCATGTTCTGAAAAGTTTTTTTTTTTTAACCCTTTTCCAGACACCAGTTTAAAAGACGGACTTTTCCATGAATTTAAGAAGCATGGGAAAGTGACCTCAGTGCAGATCCACGGAGCTTCAGAAGACCGCTATGGTTTGGTGTTCTTTAGGCAACAAGAGGACCAAGAGAAAGCCCTCACCGTCTCCAAAGGAAAGCTGTTTTTCGGGATGCTCATTGAAGTCACAGCTTGGAACGGCCCAGGTAAATCATAAACATTCTACAAAATGTAATGAGTACTTGGTGCCAACAAATGAATTAAGAATACATTCTCACATAAAGTTGTGTTTCTGTGCTGCTGTTGGTGAACGGGAGCCTGACATTTAGCGGCAGTTCAAGTGATGTTAATGATAAACCTCGTCCATCCCTTCAGAAACGGAGAGTGAAAATGAATTCAGGCCCTTGGATGGGCGGATAGATGAGTTCCACCCAAAGGCCACAAGGACACTGTTTATTGGCAACCTTGAGAAGACCACCAGTTATCAACAACTCCTTGACATTTTTCAACGCTTTGGAGAAATTGTGGTATGCTACCGTTCGACTGTGTACTGTTAATTGGTACATTTGATAAAGGTCTCTAATTGTTCTGTCCTCTCTCCTCAAGGACATTGACATCAAGAAAGTGAATGGAGTTCCTCAGTATGCTTTTGTTCAGTATTCTGATATTGCCAGTGTCTGCAAGGCCATTAAGAAGATGGACGGAGAGTATCTGGGAAGCAACAGACTTAAGGTAGTCTTTCAGTCAACAAGTGTATAATGTCTGGTCAGTAGGTTTTCTATCTAATGCATTTTGTCTCTAATTGGCTCGTTGTTCCCTTTCTCTGTGAAGCTTGGCTTCGGAAAGAGTATGCCCACCACGTGTGTCTGGCTGGATGGTTTAGCAACCAGTGTGACAGAGCAATACCTCACACGGCATTTCTGCCGCTATGGACATGTAGTTAAGGTAAGATGTTATGTTTATCTCTTGCTTAAGATTTAAGTAGTTTCAAAGCTCTAATGTATCCTTTTGTTCTTTGTTTCAAGGTTGTGTTTGATAGATTGAAAGGGATGGCCCTCATCTTGTACAACAACACAGATTTTGCTCAGGCCGCTGTCAGGGAGACCAAAGGTTGGAAGATTGGTGGCAACAAGATAAAGGTAAACATGAGCATCTATTTGGTTTATTAGTTCAACAAATATTTTATTGCTTGTAGGTATTAATGGACTTGTTGATTTTTTTTTTTTTATGGATTTATTAAAGGTGGATTTTGCAAGTCAAGAGAGTCAGATGGCATTCTACCGATCTATGCAGGCATCCGGTCAAGACATTAGAGACTTCTATGAAATTCCTACTGAGCGACGGTAAATTATTGTGTATCTTTTTAAATGTCATAAATATTTAGAATGACTATTTCAAACATTCCTTCAACTTGAATTACCTCTAATATATATTATTTTGTAAAGTGATGTGAACATTTAAAATATCTTTTCTGCAGCTTTTTTTTTTTTTTTCTTTTTTTCCCATAGCTCAACATCCCAATTTAAAGGGGATAGTTCTTTTTTATGAAATGATTTACTTAAACCAATGTCATTGTTTGTCTCTTCCCACTCTCTTCTATCACTTCACAGAGAGGAACGCAGACCCCCATACCATGAATTTACTGCAGAAAGGGCTTACTATGAGAATATCCGAACCCCTGGCATCTACCCAGAGGAAGCTCGAAGGGACTTTGCTGCTCGCAGCAGAGAACGTTTTCCTGAACTGGAACACTATCAGGGGGATCACTTTGACCCACGTTATCATGAAGACCCAAGGGACTACAGGGATTACAGAGACCCCTTTGAGCAAGATATCCGAAAATACACATATATTCAAAGGGAGCGAGAAAGAGAGCGAGAACGTTTTGAGGCGGACCGCAGGTGGAGCCCTTCCCAGCCGAGGCGACCCGGCACCCCTACGGTATCGCCTTCGCCATCTGAGCGCGCTCCCAGAGACGCAGAACGGCGGGTTTACAGCCAGTCCTCTGAGCGAAGTGGAAGTGTCAGTTCCATGTCACCACCACACTTTGATAAAACTGAAAAGACCGTGCCGGAACTTGCTGCGAAGAGCGATAAGAGCAGCCAACCAGATCGTGTAGCAGGTGCTGAGAAAACCAAACGTGTGAAACGAAAGGAGAAAGGGGACAAAGACAAAGCGGAGAAGATTAAATCTAGGAAAGCAAAGGGGCAATCTCCATCCAACCCTCCACCTGAAACCGAGATTGATACTGGTTTTGAAGGAGCGTCGGGAAGAGGAAGGGGATCAGACCAGGATGCTCCTGAGAAACCGAAAAGTAAAGGGGATAGTGAATCTCCTACTGCAAATCCATTGTCAACTGTTCATCATGACCCTGTAAAAAGTGAAAAAGCTGAAATGAGTAAAGGTGAGGGTTTAGACGTGGATGGAAAAAACAGACTCAAGAAACATCTAAAGCCTGATATCGGAAATGATGGAAAAGATGTATCTGTGGATTCTGATCGCCTTGCTGCAAGAAAAAGGCGCTTTGCTGATTCAGGTGGCAGGACTATTCGTCAGAAAAGAAGCAGACATGAGGAGGAGGAGGTTTTTCCCTCCCCTGACTTTGGTGCCAGTGCCTCAAGTACCAAAGAGTCGGACACTGACAAAAACAAAGACTCACAACGGAGAGATTCAAGACCTAAAGCTGATAAAAGTGGCACTCAGAAAGATGGCCAAGAGGACATTAGAGGACAAAGAGAGAAGTCGGAGGGATCTTTGGACCCACTGGAAGCCAAAGGACATCCTGGGCACACTTCATCCAAACGGTTCTCCCACGAGGGGACCACAGACCAAAGCGGTACACGGGAGCAAGAACACCCTACCGCTTTCAAATTTGCTGCACAGAATGCCGACCCTGACAAAAGTGTTAAAAACAAGGCAGACCATGTTGACATTGACCTCTCTCAGAGTTACCGCAAGCAAATGGAGCAAAATAGACGCTTGCACCAGCAGCAACAGCAGCGCGAGTCTGACAAATCTGACAGACCAGGAAGTCCTCAAGGAAGTGAAACGGAGGACTTGGAACATCGCAGTCTTGTCCATGAAGTTGGTAAGCCCCCCGAGGATGTCACGGATAATTTCCCTTCTCACAAACTGAAGAAACTGGACCTATTTGAAACTGACCCAGGGACTAAGAGGGAGCGTGTCTACAGGAGCTTCAGACAAAAGAGTGAAGATCCTGAGTGGAACAGCATTTCCTCTCCAGGACATCAGCTCTTCTCTCATCATGTTGTAGAAGAAGACTTTGTGGACCCTTCTCAGAAAGAGTCATGTCCAAATGAGGAAAAGATTCACCCAGATCTGGAGCTGTTGGTTAAAAGGACACATAATACGCCCGTTAACAAGCCAAACACTCCTTCGCTTAGTGTGGAAGAAGAGCAACAAAAGAGATGGGAGAGCAGAGTCAAACAAGAATTGTTACCTGACCTGACTTTTTCTAGAAGTCTAAGTAAGAATGTTCACAATCGCAAACGTTTGGAATATGGCATTTGGCACGACTTGGAGCCTGGGGAAGTACGATCCGACTCTGAGGAGGACAGAGAGAACAAACCCCACTCTCCCATGCCGTCCACATCCATGCCCTTTACCGAGCGTCCAAGGGTTGACAGGTTTTCAGACCCCAAACTAGCACATCTCGAAAGGAACAAATTCTATTCCTTTGCACTTGATCAAACGATCACACCTGATACAAAGGCTCTGCTTGAACGGGCAAAATCTCTCTCCTCTTCCAGAGAAGATAACTGGTCCTTTTTAGACTATGATTCTCACTTTGCAAGTTTACGCAACAGAAAGGATACTGAGAAGGTAGAATCTGCCCCCCGACCTACACCTTCCTGGTACATGAAAAAGAAAAAGATCCGAAGTGGGTCTGAAGACAAACTTGATGACAGAAAGGAGGAACCTAAGCCGGAGGAACATGAACGCAGGGAACTTTTTGCCTCACGCTTCCTTCACAGTCCTGTCTTTGAGCTGGACTCCAGGCGACTTCAACACTTGGAACGCAAACATGAAGAACCCGAACATGCACAGAACCAACACTCTGGTCAGCCAGGGAGCGTAGATGGCGAACTTGACTCTGGCCCAGTTGTCCTTTTCCATAGTCGTTTTTTGGAACTGACACGACTGCAACAAAAGAACAAAACCCCTCAGCTGCAAGAAGCAAGGGGTGACGCAGTACCTACAGTTGAGATTAAAGTGGAGAAATCAGCTGTTCAAGAGGACCGCCCTTTAGAGTCGCCTGAAACAGTGCAATCTGTCATGGAGCCGGAGATTAAACCCATTAGTCCTGCTGAAGAGCTGATCCCTGAACCCAGAGTCCCACCAACCTCGGTTCCCCAATCGGTGGTTAAGGACTTTCCTCCACCAGAAGAGACATATGTTCCGTTGATCTCAGCCCCCGATCAATGTACCCCTGTGTTAGTCATAAAGGAAGAGGTAAAAGAGGTGAAAGAACCTGAACCCGTAGTAACCACACACCACCAGTTACCAGAAGCACCGCCTCCTACAGAACCTGCACAAATGGCAGCTCCCGAACCCAGTTATTCTGTGGATAAACATTCTCCATCTGAAGGGAAGTTCCATATTACTGAGGATGTGAAGCCTGTCTTTACTGAAACGCCGTGCCGCCGTGATTCTCACGATGAGTTTGTTAGCATTTCAGAAGCAGAATTGGAGCCTGAGACAACACAAGTGCCTGAAGCCAGTAGTCCCACGGCAACTAGTCCTCTAGAGAAAGACAAAGAGAGCCACAATGTTTGGAGAGCAGAGCCTGAGGTAGAAACGAAACCAATGCCCATTGATAATGACACAAATGACGAGGCCGTCTCACCTCAGAAAGAGTATAAAATGAAAAACAAAAAGAAACAATCACCTGCCAGAGTTTCTCCTGTTCCTGTCGTATCTACTTCTGGTTCTGAGAAGCCAGCGACACGCAAGAGTGAGCGCATTGACAAAGAGAAGCTGAAACGTGGATCGTCCCCTAGAGCAGAATCAAGGTCAACGGGCAAATCCCCTATTCATAGTTCCGAACCGGATATGTCGGAGCCGGGGATATCGGCGAGCAGAGCGCGACGAAGGAATGTTAAATCTGTGTATGCCACCCCAGTTGAAGATGATGCGCCTGTTCGTTCTGGAAAGGAAAGCGAGTCGCCGCGCTCTGGGCGAAAGCGAGGTTCAGACAAAGATGCAACACAACTACCAAATATTGAACAGGATCCACCCGCCCCAATTCCTGCAACTAAACGGGGCCGTCCCCCCAAGAATCGCAGACAAGGCGATGAGAGTTCAACAGTTAAAGTAGAAAAATCTAAAATGGACAACAAAGACACAGATTCAAATGAATCGGAAGGTGCGGAACGAATTCCAAGAGGGTCAAAAGGAAAATCGTCCCCTCATGGCACAAAAAGTTCATTGAATCCAATGTCTACGGTTTTAGGATTGGGATCAACAAGGAAGGGACCAAAAACTGAGGGGGCTGATGATGATCAGGAAATGGATTTCACAGATGAAGATTCCATGGCTCTGCAAGATCCATCAAGTTCATGTAAGGAAGAACAAACTGCAAAAATTGATCAAAAGAAAGAGGAAAAAGAAGAATTAGGCCGAAATAAAGATGTTTTCCGTGAAAGTAAATCAAATGGGAATGAGCCTGATTCTCAAGTCTTAGAAGAGAAACCCACCCTGGAAAAAGACCGTATCGTTAGAGGAAAAACAAAGTTGACTAGAACTCCCAAGTCTCCTGTTCTTAAGAACCTCAAAATCCGACTAAATTTGACCGAGGTGAAAGATCTTCTTCAGTTAGGAGATGATGATCAAGAAGATTCTTCAAAAAAGTTGAGACCAGGTGACCAGGGCGATCTTGTTTCAAAGTCTACTAATGCCAACAAAGACGAGAAGGAAAATGCCACTTTGGAAAAAAAAGAGCTTCTGGAATCTCCAAAAAGCTTAATTTCACAGCTGGAATTAGAGCAGGCACTGAGAAATATTTCTAAACTTACGGATCCAGATTCTCCAACAGAACCACCAGCGCTGCCGGTCCCGCTTACAGAAGGGAAACTTGAGCCAGAGGAAGAAAAACCTTCCAATCCTGCTAGCGAGACGGAACTCATGGCTGCTATTGACTCCATAACTGCTGACGGAACGGTATTGACTCCAGCAGCTCCATCGAGGCCAGATGTAGCTGCAGAACCTGAGGTACAAGATCTGATTTTGCCAGCTAAGGAAATTGAACCTGAATCCAATGCACCTGCTTTACAGCAGGAGCCTGTCTTGTCTGCTACACCCAAAAAGGGAAGACCAAAACGTTCTAAAGTCCAAAAGCCAGTAAGAAAAGATTCTAAGGAAGGACCTTCAATAAGTGAGGAATTGACGACTCCTTTGGCAGATAGCCCACCTTCCACTGTGAAGACAGCTCCTGCAACAATTCCATCAGCAGCAACTACCGGGGTCATTACTTCTACTACATGGAAGCCAGAACTGGAGCCTTTGGCCGCAAAGGTCTCCGACGTAAACGCAGAGTCAGAGACATCTTCTGAGGAACACATGCAGCAGCATAAATCGGTTAACCCCCAGTCTAAGAGTCAAATGGGCCCAAAGCCTCAACAGGTCTCAGCTGACTGCATCTCCCCTTCCCTGTCTCCCCTAGCCAACAGGCCAAATATCAGACCCATTCAAACGAGTAGAATTCCTGTTTCTCCCCCAGATTGGCGGAATCCGTCTAAAGATCCAGGAGTCTCCTCTTCACCTCTCGTGCCGTTGGCGTCTAAGGAGAACCAGCCTTTACCCTCAGACTCTGCAATCGTTGATATTGATTATGGCACAAGTGACCTGAGGCAGATTCTTATGAAACATAAAAATATTTCCTTGCCAGGCAGTAGTTCTACTCAAAGTAATCTTCCCACCATGCGCGATCAAAACCCCCCTGAAAGTAATCTTCCGTCCGCCGCTGTGACGAATAAGTCCCCCCTATCGGGGAGCGTAATGGCTGCTCATCCAGCGCCACCCATCGTTCGAGCTCCAGCCTCACTACCGTCTCCTGAGACAAAGTCTGTGATCTCTGTTATTGCGTCCACTGCCACCTCTGTTATCAGTCGTGTTTGCAACCCTCCCGAGCCTGACGACAAGGCAAACGTGAACATTGTGAATCCCTGTGTTGACATGACTCTTCCCAAACAAGCCTACAGGCCCAGCAAAGACGATACCGGATCATACCACGTTCCATCCGTTGGTGATGGGGGTGCTGCACGCTTCATCGTCGATACCCTCGGTGCAGGATCTTGCCCCGGTCTGAGAGTAAATACATCTCAGGGAGTGGTCGTATTAAGCCACTCTGGCCAGAAGACGGAAGGGCCGCAGAGGATTAGCGCAAAGATAAGTCCGATCCCACAAGCAGCAGCAGGTGACATAGAATCTCAGCCGCTGGTGTCCATTCCCCAGATTAAACAGGATATGTATGGTCATTCGCATTTAGGACTTCAAAAGGGGCCCTCACTGCAGACAGACCATGGGCATCCTGGTAAGACACAGTCAACTTTGTCTTCTATTAAACAAGAAAGCACTGGCTTGGAAAAGCTGGAATCAACGTACCAGTCTGGACCTCAAGGGGTAGTGAAGCGTCTCACACAAGGTGGCCAGCAAGTAATGAGTTACCATCAAGAGTACATGCCAATAAAACATCAAAAGAAAATGGACAGTGTGGATCCTCACAGCACGGATGGAGCTAAACCTTCTTGGACCTCTGCCATAAGTCCTGCAATAAGCCCCCATTTGCCTTCTCCGCCCGGCAACCACGTGGGTTTTGGCACAGCGGCGGGTGACCGAGCGCCGCCCCACATCAGCGGGGTCAAACAGGAGCCGCGGTCCCCTCGCAAGTCCGGTCATCCACACACTCAGTTTACTAAAGTGTCGTCGCCCGTGGGCTCCTCGTCGCCCAAGGGCCTACCGGTGATGTTATCCACTGGCCTCCCCGCTATGCAACAGTTCATCACTGGCGTACATCACGCCGAGCAGTCGGTCATCATGCCGACTCACAATGTGCCCGGAGGCCTGGGACGGATGTCTCCTCATGTCAACCAGTCAATGCCAGTGGGGCACCTTGTCCAAGGGGACGCTCGGGTCAACACTCCACCTCTGTCTGTGATGAGCTACGGGATGCACAGTGAGCCCCTCGCCTCTCCGTGGTCTGGTCCCATGCCACCGCGGCCCGCCTCTCCCCAGGCTGTCGGCAGGGACAAGGTCCTCAAGGTGAACCCCGGTTCTCTGAGGGGCCACGACGGGGAACAGGAGGAAGCGAGACGCTTCCACCAGGCCTCTGCAAGGCAATCTGCAACGCAGATAAAATCGGAGCCTATGCAGTCTGATCCTCGCGGGTACATGTCCCAACGAGAGATACGTGCCCTCATGCAGGGAGAGCGTCTGGCCACTGACTCGCATTCTGGACACATTCAGGAGACCCTTCCCTCATCTGCTGCACCTTCCAGCCTGCCGTTATCCTCGTCTCCAAGAGCGCATGTTTTGCCCAAAGGTGTGTCTGAGAAGGATATGACAAAGAATATTGAGGCAAAGAGGGCACACTCTCCTCTTCCAAAGGATGGAATGGTGGGGATCAGACAAACTGGGCAAGCAATGGCGTCGCCACAGAGAGTTCAGCTAATGGCACCAGGACCCAGTGGCTCATTCCCTGAGTATACTGGGATGTACTCGAACCCAAGAAGCATCCATCCTCAAGTCCCCGAGACGTCTGCCGTTGGACTTAACCAGCCGCCACTGAACGTCACACCAACCACGGTGAGTTCACTGCACGCAACACTCCCAGGAAAAAGTAATGCTGTCTGGTAAAACACTTTAACTTTAATCTACACTTTAAGACTACTGTCAACTGTTCATGACGCGACACACTGTTGTGATGAATCCTCAGGGCGCAGAAACCCAGACAAAACCAGACGGAAAGCTGTCCCAGCCGGTTAATATGGTGCAGTTGCTGACGGTAAGACCAAACTCGTCAGTATGAAATGTGTTCAGCTTTGTATCTGAACTAATGCTGGGCGCAATACAAATGTGTTTTATATCATATTTCTTCACGGTATGAATTATTTTTACACCAACAGACCAGTGTACAGCCGTACAATTTATAAATTCCACCCAATCATAATCTGAACCAGAGCCGGCGTCATCTGACACACTTGCCATTGTTCTGTCTCATTTAAACAGAAGTACCCAATCGTGTGGCAAGGCCTGCTGGCATTGAAGAACGACACGGCTGCAGTCCAGTTACATTTTGTGTGCGGTAACAAAGCTTTGGCTCATCGCTCCCTGCCACTTCAGGAAGGAGGCGCATTGCTTAGGATCGTCCAGAGAATGAGGCTGGAGGCATCACAACTAGAGAGCGTGGCCCGAAGAATGACGGTACGTCGGCCTTCTCTTACATCCCCCGTTGAGTCCCTTTTTGGCTTTCAATAAATAACATCACGTTTACATTTTTGTCCCTACAGGGGGACAGTGATTTCTGTCTTCTCCTCGCTTTGCCATGTGGACGAGATCAGGATGATGTCCTGAGCCAAACTCAAGCTCTTAAGGCCGCTTTCATCAACTACTTGCAAGCAAAGTTGGCTGCTGGTATCATTAATATCCCCAACCCAGGTTCCAATCAGGTGAGACAGGGTTGTTTGTCTTACGGTTATGGATTTAATAATCTCATTTCATTACCTCTATATTTCCGTTCAAAACAAATCATTCAGTATTGCATTGCACGTGACTTTGGGGATTTACTTTTTTCCTTTCTTTGTTTTCCCAGCCTGCCTACGTGCTTCAGATTTTCCCACCATGCGAATTCTCAGAGAGCCACTTATCTCAGCTCGCCCCCGACCTCCTCAACAGGATCTCCAGCATCTCACCACACCTCATGATTGTCATCACCTCTGTGTAACTGTCTCTGCTGGGAAACGTACCCTCGACGGATGTTCTTGCGGATGAGCCTCAGGAAATCAGAGGAGAACTTTTTTTTTTCCTTTACACAATGGGAATGTGTAAGATGTACCCCGGAAACACTTTCTTTTCAGTCTTCGCATCTGTTATTTTTGTCCTCAAAAGAACTCTGAGATGGACCCAACCGGAATTAGTCTTATTTGACATTTATTTTCTCTGCTGTATTTCTATTTATTGGAGTTTTATTTTAATGTTCGAAGATGCTCTGAAGAAAAAAAAATCAGGATGTTTGAACGACTGACTATCTTGGTGGCCTTTTTTTAAATTTTGTTTTTTATTGATTGTCATTAATTTCTTTACAAGAGTGGATCATAGAAGCTTTTCCACCTCAATGGCTAAAAAGGCATTTCAACATGTCATTTTTAAATAATTATGTACAGACCGTCTTGCCCAGAATCTTTTAGGAGGAAGAATTATCTGTAAAGCTATGGAGACTGTGGAGGACCATGCTCCTTTAATTCCACCAGCTCTGCTTTTTCTCACATAACTGGAGCGGTTATATTTTTTTTGGGCACCTGCCTTTGCATTGAACAAGCTACATTATGATTTGGGAGTTTTTGAATACAAGACTTGTAGATATTTTAAATATTTAAACCTTGGACAATGGAACTTGGACAACTTAACAGACTTGAACACAGAGTGACATTTAGATGGATATCCTTGATTTTTGGGTGTAAATACTTGTAACACAAGAAGGTTGGCAAACTCATCTGTGGAGTCTGCTGATTGCACTTCATATTTTGTAACTCAAATAAAAAAAAACTCGAACTTTAGTCAACGTTGCCTTTATGTGAATATTAAAGTTTAAAATTAGTTTAAAAGCATCAGTTATTGATCAGCACAATGACACTAAAATATTTTTAAATGGTTGCATAATCTATTCATTGATCCAAAACACTTGTCTATATGCTTAGTTTAGGCAACAGGCCTCGTTACTCTACACATCAACCTGGGAAATACCACTAAGTATGGCAAAATAAAGGACTTCTGTTTCTGGAGGTATCTGCATGAGATCTGATATATTGCCTCAATGTCATAAATAAGTGAATTCCCCCCCGACCTGTAACCTGCCTCTCTGACTGGTAACGCCTTGACTTGGAATGAGAGAATCTACCAAAAAAAAGAAGAAAATTGTATTTCTCTGGTTCTGTTGCATTCAAGTCGATATTTAAAGCTCCAACAGCAATGTAACACTTTAATACATTTTCCCTAAATACTGCTTCATTTTAAAAGGACGTCTCTTGGTGTTTCCACACTGGAGTCAAAAAGCGCCGCCCGCTGTTCCTCATACTGGGAGATGTTCCTCTTCATGATGTCCATACAGGGTCCCAGCAACCGCTCAAACGCCTGGATGTCAATTACTGAAAGAAAAACAGATCACTGTTATTCTCTCCCATTTCTGGCTTCTGTTTTTATGTAGTTGATAATATGTTTACAGAACTCCAGATTACTTTGAGCGATTTGTCTGACCTCTGTTGACATGTCTTCTCAGATTCCCTGCACATCCCAGTTTAACCTCAGGGTCACACGCACATTATGAACATTTGGTCAGTTACTGGTCCTCTTTGGCCCCAACCGACCCGGACGGCTTGTGTCGCCAACGTTAAGGAGAACCCGATAAAACAGCCTCTAGCTGTGTTCAGCTGAGAAGTAACTATTGCTCCTGTTGGCTGCACCTGCGCTGTCCAGTTAGCCGCCCCCTCCTCTAAAAAACGTCTGGCACGAACGCCCCGCGTCTCACCCAAACATCTGGTCTCTCCCACGGCGTAAACGGAGGCTGCTCGAGGTTTGTTGGTGACCAATGCCAGCTCCCCGAAGTACTGCCCCCTGGAGCAGCGAGCCACCTCCACCTCGTCCTGCGGGCCTGCCTTCGTCTGGAAGGGACACGAAGGAACCCGTGAGTCCCATGAGCACACATAACCAGGCTGAGGAGACTCACATTTGTGTTATCGGACGCTGTCAAAAGGACATCCCGAGTTTCTCCACAATAGTAGACGGAGGACGTTGTATGCCAATGAGGTTTTTTATTCACATCCTTCCCAAGCCGTAACGTGCAGGTGCTCACAGGTGCAACCGCTCCCACCAGGCGTAGCCCACCAACTCCCGATTACTCCACTAGGTGAGACATTTATACCCCTGGGTCCCACCAATTCTAGGGCCCTAATCACATGGGGATAATAATGACCATTAACATGGGATACTTGTGCAGACCCGGTCTTACTAGATTGCCTACCCCATTTCCCTCTGTTAACAGCTCTTATCATAACACCGTACACATCCACAAATAATTCTAACGATGATTATGGAGCAAACCTCACTAACCCCACACAATTTACCCCCTCCTTTCCCACCACACTTGGTTTCTCCCACTACCCACAATGCAACAGCACAGGAATAAAGCACTGAGAAACAACCCTGTCAATCTTTTATTTGAAGTCAAGATGGCCGCCCCATGTCTGCTGACGTCAGGTGAGAAGGGGTAACCAGGGGTCACAGAGAACAGAGGGTGGCTCTGTGACAGACGCACTCACTCTGCTGGTGATCGTTATCTTCACCTCTCCCGACTCCACAATGTAGAAGCAGTCGGCGTCCTCCCCCTGCAGGCACAGACAGCAGCAGAGACACAGTTGTGATGTTTCACCTGTTGTCGATTCACGCAGAGGGAAGGACGTGGCGGCGAGCGTCCCGACGCGGTACCTGCGTGATCAAGCGTTCTCCATCTTTGAACGCTCGTGCTCCGACGACGTCAACAAGCTTCATCCTCTCAGAGAGCTTCGAGGAGAGAAAATTACAGGCATGAGCGCACACGTGCAGCGCGTTAAACACGTCGCCATTTTTCTCAGTGAATAAAGAGCTATTGACATGGAATGTTCACAACAAGCCAAGTCATCCAAGTTCAGAAAATGTGTAAAATAATGGAATGACACGAGGACAACGTGGAGCACGTGAAGACGGGGAGGCGCAAAGAGGCACAAAACCAAGACACCAGCTGAAATGGATCAGTAATTAGAAAGAAAAGTGACATCAGCTGGTTCAGTCACAAATGGGGCCTATAATAAAGTGTCTTATTACCAACGTGTGACACAAGAAACATCTCAAGATGGCTGAAAGCAAAGAGCCAAACATCTGCAACCCTATTAGTGCACAACCTACTGATGCCATTGATTACCAACAGTGAGGTTCGGGGGGGCGGGCACCGGCAAACTTCATATAATTGAAGTAAGGATGAATGCAAAAATGCAGAGAGAAATCCTACCAGGATGATGAAGACGAAGCAAGGGTTGACATTTCAGAATTGATCCCAAAAACACAGCCAAGGAAACTTTTGATTGGTTTAAGAGAGAAAAGTAAGAATAGGCACCTTTAAGCCTAACTCGTTAACAACAACAAATACATTCCAGTAACAGTGTTAAATACTTGTCATGTCTCATTCCAGTTTATTTTGG
Organism: Pungitius pungitius; assembly: GCF_949316345.1. Lineage (NCBI taxonomy): Eukaryota > Metazoa > Chordata > Actinopteri > Perciformes > Gasterosteidae > Pungitius > Pungitius pungitius. The sequence continues at coordinate 22,387,768 of NC_084907.1, read as the reverse complement.
GTTTTCTTTGTATATATGGTTACTTGGCAAATATCAGGTCAATAGCATCTTTAGAAATATATTTAGTGAGATAAATGGAGACGTGTTCAATTACCTACTGTGTATATATATATATTAGGGCCGGGACTTTAGCGCGTTAATTACGCTTAATTAATTACAATGTGAATTAAAATTAATTAAATAAGTGTAAAAATGCGTTAAAATGTTTTATTGTGTTATTTTTTGTGTAATTAATTAATCTTAATTCACATTGTAATTAATTAATCGTAATTAACGCGCTAAAGTCCCGGCCCTAATATATATATATATATATATATATATATGTACACAATCATGTGGTATATTTTCTTTTACAGTTGTTGATACGAACCTCGAGAGACTTCAAAAGAGGAACACACTCAATGAAGGCCTCATACGTCCTCCTCTTCTTTGCGTTATTTCTAACAATCAGCCTGTGAAAAGTGGCTCGATCCTGAGCACCAAAACCAGAGAACAGTTTGTTTCACTTTGGTTCAGCTTCTCTCGTCTTTCTCTCTGCTGAAGCTCACGGTGCTTTGAGGGACTCACCAGGCCCCACAAGGCGCCCTCCTGCGTGGCAATGATGGTGGCAGCTCGCGGCGTGTTGTACATGAGGGCCAGCTCGCCGAAGCTGCCCTTGTTGTCGTACTTTCCAACGCACACACTCACTCCGCCCTTCTGCACATGAATGTCATACACACCCCTGGAAAGAAGAAGAGAGAGAGAGAGGTTGTTAAGGGACGGACAACAAGTCATTGAGTCACGCTTAGAAATGTGTCCCTGACTTCTCTATGACGTAGAAGTTGTCTCCATCGGCTCCTTGGTCTATGATGTGCTCCTGAGGCTTGACCAACACCTCGAACATGCCGTCCAAAACCTCAGAGAACTGCTCCTGAAAGCGGAAGGGGAACATTCAAAAATGCACGAGTTACAGGTTTAAGAAATAGAGCGAATGAATGAATGAAAGACAAGAACACGATCGAGAGGAGCAAAAAAATAACCAAGTGGGCAAAGAAACGCTGTGGCGCACATTAAAGAATGTTTTATTAAACTGATTTAAAACTGCAGAGTCGGAACAGAGTTTGTTCGAACTATTGAAATGTATACCTTCGGATTCAAGACATTTCGGAAAATTGAGGCCATTTTTGGCCTTCCTCACTTCTCCACAGGCCCCCTGGGGACTTTAGGTCTAGGTGCAGGCTGGGTGTGAAGCATTTGGTGTGTTCTACCTGCTCCAGGGTTTTAAACAACAGAATGTCTCTGCACGCCTCCTGAAGCCTGCGACGCTGCACGTCCGTTTTCGGGTGCACGATCCGAGGCTCTGCCTCGTCGTCCTCTTCGTCGTCCGGGTCGTACGCCTCTGCACAAACTGCCCCGGGACAAACAAGCAGAAACCTGAGCGGGGGGGGGCAACGTGAGCGCATGTCCATCACGCGTTCAGCTACTGACCTGAAACTCTGCGATTATATTTACTGGCGGTGGACTCTGCAGAGAGACAGAGGAGGAAGATGTTTCTTCTCAGTAGGGCACATTCTTTGCTGAATTCCTGGAGTTGTATTGTAAGCTCTTCCAGTGGAGCCAGTTCTTTGTTCATGTGGATGTTGATCTGACTACAAGCTTGTAGGTCACAATCAATAGAGCTTTCACATTTCTGACTGTGATGTTTGCCAGCTTGAAGCTTTCAGAGTTGGAGACATCCACAAATGGAACTTCTTAAAGTTACATTTTTAATGTTGGAGAATCAGAGAAATAAATAAAACACAAAGGGATGTGGGACTACTCACTGACAGTGTCTTCCTCCTCCTCTTCATCAACCTGTTTGGGCTTATTCGACAGGGCGTCAAAGGTCACTCCTTTCCGGGTCGGCCTGGTGCCGCGTTTCTTGGCTCCTCGGCTCTTTTTTTGTCCCTCCAGAATTCGTGTAAAATGCTGCACGGCGAATTCAACCAAATCCGGGGGCTCGCGGCGAAGCACCTCCACCGTGTAGCCCTGCAGCAGCTCCTTCAGCCCGGCCGGTACCTCCACGCCGCTCATCGTGCAGCTTCACGGGCCCACAGGCGGGACTTTGATGGTTCGCAAAGGAGCACAAATCCAAACGGAGAGTATTTTCGGATTTGACAACAGCCCAAATGCATCGGCCTGTCCGACGGGTTGATGAACACACACGGACCGGGCCCCCTCCTCTCGCCCCCCCCCCCAACGTTTCAGCACATTATGGATTTCTTTATTTGGCACGGCCTGTCGGAAAGTATTGACCCGGACTTTTCACATCACATGTAATTAAAGGCTGTCCGATGGATTACAACTCAGAGCACGATGATTCTGCAAAGATACGAGGGAGAATGACAAAATGATCCAAAACTCTGAATCTAAACTAAATAAAAAGGTTTAGTAGTAGTTTCAGTTAAAATCCAGGGAATTCAACTCTATTCATTATTTAAATAATCTATTATATATGACGTTGAACTTCTTCTAATTACTACGTTCTTTGCATTTTCCTTTTATAATGAATCATTTATGATTACTCTGTTATCATGCTTTGTTACAGATGTTTGCATAAACATGGAAAGTCCTGTTTTTTATATCCCCCAAATTACGCAATTTAGAAAGAAGTGCACAACAATCTCATTTCTAAATATGGATTCTAGCTTTTAATTTCTTTACATTTTGACATTCATGTAATGTTTAGTGAATCTCACTATGACCACTCTCATGATTTCAGATGAGCATGAACAGAAATCTTTGGGGGTCACTGAGCGGAGGAAGCAGACTATTTCAAATGTGTGTATTGCCGAGCGACTGATCAAACATAATAAAACCTAAATCACCTTTTCCCTGATATGTACACCTGCTCGCAGATAACGAAAGGTAAGGCACGGCATGTTCTCTTCTCCCCTTTTCTTCTACAAAAAACAACAATAAAAAGAAAACAATTCCAAACGAAAAGGAGAGGGAACCTGCGTCTGTGTGTGTGTGTGTGTGTGTGTGTGTGTGTTGATGTTTACGCACACCGTGTCTGCTCTGCTTCCTCCACGGGTCTGATGACCCACACGGTCTACAGTACGAGGTTCAAAGATAATCAAGCACATATTTGGAAAACTGTTAAAATCTCATTGAGACTTTCTGTGTATGTTGCTAATAACGGCTCCGTATTAAACAATGTTTTCCTGGGATTCCCACATGAGGCGATGCTCACAGGTCCGGTGCCATCCAGTGCAGGAACTTCATTGCAAATTCAAATCCTAAGAAACAAGCCTGAAAAAAAGGAGAGAAATCAAGACGTATAGAGACAGCACTTTTGAGCTTTCATTTAAAAACCTGATCTCGATTAGCAGGAGCTTTAAGACACTGACGATGTAACTGGGACGTCTACATTTGGAGTTCAGGGATCTTTGCTCCCACTGTCCACTCGGCCTGAAACTAACCAACTCATTTTCATTATTGATTACCTTCCAAATATTTACTTTGGTCAGTAAAATGTGGGATAACAGTGAAGCTCGTCAAAATTGTTTAAATGTTTGTTGTTTTGCCCTCAACATTTTTCCAAGTGATTCTATTTCTGTCAGTCGATTAATTGATCAATTGTTTGAGCTGTAGTGCCCACGACTAAATATAGAATGTAACGATGCAAACATTTTTTCTAGATGGTCATTGTTGATGAATACATAATGAAATATGATCTAAAAAGCATGCGATTCATCAAAGTGTCCAAAAACATGACATGAGTGCAAGAACATTCCAACACATGTACTGCCGTGCTGTTTTAATACAAAGCAGTATGCCAGAAATAACAGAGTATGGCATCTGGTGGCCTTTTGCAGCCAGCATGATTTTCTAGCTCTTCTGACCCAGAATCCTTTGCACAGCAGGTGTATGAGCAGGAGGGTCAGAGTCCAAGGTGCCATGTTGTAAGGAAGTAGCACACTGCATACCACAGTATTGACTTTGTGAGGAAGCTGCCCTTACAAGGATTTTAATGAGTTAAATGAAGAACACTCACAGCGTTTGCAGGAAAAGCTCTGAGCATGACGGCGTTGAAGCCTTTATACAGAGAGCCGACGCCCTCCTCTCGGATCAGCTCCCGCAGAACGTCCCGAAATCCATTGGGATATTTTCCTTCAGGAGCTGAGGGAGGGACACGCTCGAAAACTCAGTGGGGCACAAAGGGAGCGATGTTTCTGCATAAAGCATCTGGAGCATCTGAGAGCAGACCTGTTTGGAAACGGGACTTGAGCACGTCGGCGGGGATTGCGACGGCCCAGTTGAAGATCCCAGCCATCCCTCCAGCAAACAGCACACTGGGGATGCTGAGCTCGTTGTGGCTGCGAGGAGAAGACAAAAGGTCCCGCTACTCGTCGGTCTGACAGCATCACAAAGAGCTAAATAAAGAAATACAAAGTATTCACCTTTTTCCTGCTGGCGTGAGGACGTTCTTCAACCACTCATAAGAAGTGAAATACATCCCACTAGCTGGAACATCTGAGTCAAAAGAAGAAGAAAAAAAGAGTCTTAAGAAAAATAACAAAAAACACCTAACTGTTCTATGTAAATACAGATGTTCAGATGTTCTGACAGAATACGAGTAGTTTGACATGAATTGAATGGTTTTATCTAATGACAGTAATACAATAATGTTTTTATTATTATTATAAACTGTAATAAGCTACAGCAGCTTGTCAGAGCTGTATTTAATAGTTCAGCAACAATCATTACAAACTGCCACCACTAGAAGCTGCAGGATGATCACAATGCTAAGTTTCAATATAAGATTCAAAGTCCTGAAACAGTAACTCTGTATCCAGGAAAACTGCAGACAGGACCCTTTAATACGATGCAGGTCTGTGGTTTACTTTTAATCAGAGCAAAGCAGCACCTCTCATCAGAGTCAGCGCGGTGCCTTTGTAGATTCCTCTGATCCCAAACTCTCTGTACAGCTGTTTGACGCAGTCCATGGGTCCTGCATACTTCACCTCTCCTGTGGATGCCTGGATCTGCACACACACACACACACACACACGCACACACACACACGCACACACACACACACACACGCACGCACGCACACACACACACACACAATTTACACTGACTGACATTTCATTTCGCCGTGGGGAATCTACTAAAACACAGCGGTGAGAACACAGTGTACAAATCACATGACCCCTGACCTGTAGGAGGCATTTGATGCGCTCTCCAGGAGCCATGATGGCCGTGGTGAACACGCCAGACAACATGCCTGCAGCGAACAGCTGTGGATACCTGCAGGGGACATAGCATGCTCAGATATTATCACCTAGAGTGCGTCCGAGCTGAATAAACAGAAAATCACTCACGTAAGGATGTCATCGGGGGTTTTCTGTTGTAGTTTCTTGCCCATTCCGAATCCAAAGAAACAGACAGCAAACATGGGCGTGACTCCAATGATGGGCGCTGCCATGCCTTTGTAGAATCCCTTCATACCCTGTGAGGGAGGAAGAAGAGAAGGAAACATGAGTGTGAGCGAAGGAAAGGCATTTTGGACAGAATTTTAAGGATAAGGTTGCGGATGAAGAGGCAGCAGCATGGATCCTCACCTCTTTGGCGAAGGTCTTCTTGAGACAATCAATGGTTCCAGCATACAAGAGGCTTTCTCCGGGTTTCGGCTTGGGCTGCGTCTGTAAACGCACCTGTGAGAGGAAGCAGATGTGCACTTTGTTTGGACCTCACACACAGAGAATCACATCTGTGACCCCCTGAAAGCCAGAAGAGCCCTGACCTCAACCCCAGCCAACACCATTTATTTACTCCTCTAAATAAATGCTGGTGTTGCTCTTTGTCTGGTTGATATGTAAAGTTTACATTAAACGTTTTAAGGTGATAATATTTTGCTCGACTCACTCAAGTGGCCAACACAAGTGACTGTACTATATATCTATATATATATATATATATATATATATATGGCATAAGCCAATATTGACGAAATGCATCCGTGCAGCTCTATTAAAGGACCTGTAGGCCTCATTCAGAGGTGATGCAGTGTGTGACGGAGTGAGAGTGGGTCAAAGGTCAAAGGTGCTCCTGTTTACATCCTCTGTGGTCGCCGGCTGCGATGTCCGCAATGTCCCCGGATGTAACCCTCGCGCTCGCTTCTTGGCTGCAGGTGACACCCGAGAGTTTAATAATCACCTTAATGGTGTCGAGTGGATGTCCGGCGAAGACGAGGCAGACGCCCCCGAAGCCTCCTGCGAAGAAGTTCTTCATCGGACTGATCTGCTGCTGCTTGGACATTTTGTCTAAAACACAAAGAGACTTAACGATGAAGATGAACCCACGGACACCTGGAGAAGGACTAGACGACGTGTTACCTGGTCGGCGGTGTCTCTGGGAGGTGCGTTTGCGTGCTGCTGTCACTCCTGACTGACAGACCTTTCACCCACTGACTGACCCGGAGGGGTTTGACTGCGGCACCGCGGCGCTGCGGTCCGCCCCCGTTCCCCTTCCGGGTGGAAACGGTCCCTTTCGCGCTGGATGGAAACATCTATTAATACATAATAATATTATTGTGTACAACTTTTTGTTGTTATCGAATATTTTTAAGGATGTGTTGAATTAATTGTATTCAAGCTTATTCAAAAGAATAAAACAGGTAAATTCTCTGTTTAAGTTTTTTTTAAATAATATTTTTGATTACACGATGTATCCATTGGTTTATATATAAATGATGCAAAAAGAGAATAAGAGGAAGTTATATTGTTCTATAATATAAAACCTTTTGTTGTAACCGAGTTCAAGTTTAACATTCACACACTACAGTTGGGTTATTCACAGTTGACCTTCAGAAGTTACCTCCTGTTAGCTAACATCATATTTCTATTCAGCTAGTTTTGTTATGTGTTTGCAGGACAATTAGGTGATTTGTAGAGGAGTATTTTATAATGAACTATGACATTTAGTTGTATTGTTACCGCTAATATTATTTGGAAGATTTGTTTGCTCAATTTGTGAAAAGGTACCTTTTACAGAAAATAAAACTAGTCATTTTTGCAACAGTGTGACCAACAACAAACAATCCAAATACTCCCACTGTTAAAATATAGCTTTATTAGTTTTATTACAACACTGTTGTAGCACTTTAGCAGACAATGTTAATCATGGAAAGAAGGAACCTTCACCTCTCTCACCTGTAAACAGACACACAAATAACCAATAAACTAACCCTCGGACATTAACTAAAGACTGATATCACTTCTGGATTGCATTTACCAACTCCAGAGGGAATAGCCATGCCAGGGACATAAACAATTATATTAAAGTGTAAGATGGGGTAACATCAAAGAATACATCATTGGGAAGAAACAAAGAAACGTACATGTTGCTTAATGTACTAAAGGATATTTTTGCGTCTTCAATAGGAGCATCAGATAATAACTAGAAAATAACAACAGTGACAAATGTATCATCTCGGGTAATAATTAATGCAGTTAATATTACCTCCAAAAAGCCAAGACTATTGGTATTTTTTGAGCATATTGCTATGTAAAGCCTTATTACGGCACGATTAGTTTGAATGTGAATGCAACATACATACGTTAATCTGTGAACGATCAATAATTCTGTATGTTAGAGGAACTTTGCATATGTACATACAGAGCGATCATCAAAGACTCAATATGCAGCAGAAAGTTACTCAGCTCAAAGATTATCACACATCAGCGATAAGCTTTTCTCTCACCAGAGTAGTGAACCTAATAAAACTAATTCTAATCCTAATAAATGAAAGGGTGAATGAAATAGGACGTCACTTTTCAGATGATGTTTGCAGTAAAACAGTATTCGGTCCCACTACAAGGGAAGCACAGAAATAATCGCACTTTTATCTATAACGTGACTTCGAATCTCTTTTTTATTCTAAAATAAATTTGGTTAAATATATATTTAATACTGTAAGTACATACAGTAGTTATTGAATGCTATAAGTTATTGTTGCTAACAATTCACTGTGTGAAGTATTTGGCCTATATTTTGGCTGTTTGTAATCTCCTAGTGCGACTAAATCTCACGTTCTTTCGTGTATTCGTCATATTTTTTCCGTCTTGGGGATCACCACAGAAATACCTCCTCATTTTTCAAATTAAATTGACTTAAGACAGAAGAATCTGTGAAAAACATTTTCTGATATCAACATCACATGCATGCAGCAGCTTTGGACTTCGAAAGTCCGTGAAAACATTGGCGAAATTGATTAGCTGTTCACAGGCTGGCACAGAACACACAGAACTGTCAGCATGTGACTGGACCTCCGGGACAGGGCGCCGGTACGTTGGCGTCGTGCTTAGTCGTGGTTCTCGTTGATCTGTGGGAACTCCTTGTAGATCTGCTGTACAATTAGCTTATCCATCTGTTTTGCTGTGGCGCTCCCTTCATCCTCTGCTGCGTCTTCCTCCTCCCTGAGAATCCTCTGCAGCGCCCCCTGCAGGTCAGACAGGCGGTGCTGGTGCCCGAGGTAGTCCGTCGAGCGTATTATGGAGTGCATGAGGGACAGATACTCCATCCTCAGCTTCGCAGGGAGGGCAAGAGAGGAGATTAGAATCAGACTTGGCAACAAGCTTTTGAATGCAGGAGACAAATAGTTTCACATTTAAGGAAAAACACTTTATTGCCGAGAACTCAGATGATGCAATCATAAGACTGTTTTCTATAGATATATATAGATATACCTTGTCTCCAGGCGAAAGGTCAGATATTTGTCGAACAGCAATGTCAATCATCACCATCATGTCAGAGCGGTAGAAGATGTCAGCGGTCTCTCGGCTGGCGAAAACGTCCTGCAGAAACTTGAGCACGGCGTGCGGTGCGGGCGGCGTGTGCTTGAACATACACACCGGGTCGTCTGGGAAGCAGAGAGTCAGTCAGACAGGAGCCGTGCAGGCAAAATGACAAATGTGACCAACGGTGGGATTTCTTACCGCCTCGGTTGAGAAGCAGCAGCACTTTCTCCGACAGGATCTTGAAATTTTTCTTCTTCAGCTCCTGCATGATCACATTGCTGCCGGGTGCTGGGCGACGTGGAGAAGACAAACAAAAGCAAATATGGAGACTGCAGAAACCGGATGCAACTCTGTTCTGCAGGTTTTTCAGTTTGACAAATGGAAGCAGGGAAAGCTCAACTGGTACAAATAACCGTAATGATGGGTCTGCTGCAGCTCTCTCACTTCACGATTTCTGAGTCACGGATGGGTTAAAAAAAAGAAAAAGGGAGATATAAACTCCATCGATCTAGTTTTTTTTTGCTGATAAATGATCCGTATTCGGCAGACACACTTTTTGTTGCTTTCTTTTGTTAATGGAGAAGGTTCCAAATAATACATTTAACCAAGTAAGTTGAACCATAACTATATACAGTATATGTCTAATATACATTCTATATTGCTTTGAAGACATGTCCTTAAGACATCTGGATTTGTGGAAGTGTGACGTCTCGCCCAGCGGTCCTTAACTTCATGATTTACACTCTGTGCTTTCCCTGCTCTGACGAGTCATAACGTCTGCTGTGAAACGGGTCCATGGCGCCTCTTCTCACATGTGTGGTGCAGGTTGAAGGACAGCAGGAGGTTCAGGAAGATGTCGGGCAGCTGCTCGGTGGCATCCGAGGGGAGTCCGTCTTCCACCACACCGAGCAGAAACTGAACAAAGTCACCATTCAAGTGGTCTGAAAGCAGAGGGTGAGGATTATGTCCTGAGTAAAGAGCCCCTTATCCCTCTTAAACCTTCAAATCAGGAAGAACGTTGATAATCTGAAAGTGAAAACCATCTCATTTTTGTGTCCTTAACCTGATATGCAGTTTTATAATACACATATAAATATCCATTATATGGAGCATCTCAAATAGCATACCGTAGTGATGATATGGCACCTGTTCGCTCATGGAGAAGATCATAGTGAGAACTAAAGCAGTGTAACACATCTTCTGATGCTCTGAGGAAGGAAAAAACACATATTTATCCTGGATGGGGGGGGGGGGGGCAGTGCAGATGAACAAGATGAAGTCAAAGGTAAACATTCTCACCTTGGGTGTCGGTCTGTAAGTCCCTGGCCAGCTCCATCGGGAGGATGGAGTTGAGGAGGGTGGAGATGAGAGAAGCATCCAGACTGCACATCGCCCCGAACACTTTGAGCAGCAGCAGCCGCAAGGAGACGCGATTCTCCTGTTTGGTCACATGATCATAAAACCAAAAATAACGATGAGCCGACACGAACCAAACGTACCCTGAACATCACCAACATGGTTTAGATCAATACGGTTTACATTATGTAATCAACAACAAACACAAGCTGAATATTGTTCAAATGAGCGTGGTTGATGGTAATGAAGAAGCTCTTAAATATAGAAACTAGAGAACATTATCTTTGCAGACCTATTTACACGATGGACCTCATAACTTACAGATTCATTTAAAGTTAATCGTGTTCAAAATAAAAGGCTGTTGTTGTTATAACGTCTCACCATCTGATAATAGGACACCAGAGACAGCACATTCTCGTAGTGGTTGGCCTTCGACATCTTCTTACAAACCTCCGGATCTGCATCAGTCTGAAACATTAAAAAAGGCTTTTCAGTTGTAACAACGATGGCGTAAGAACATCACAACTACGTCGCTTCCTACTACGACGGTCTAATCCCACCGGAGGAGGATTAAGAAGCCGACATTTCATCCCTGAGCTTCAGGACAAACTGCCAGCAGAGACTCTTTGGCAGATTGAGTCTTTAAACACTGTGCTGGATTTGTAAAGCCGGTCTGATCCCATCAAACACGTCTGGTATTTTCATCAATGCGGTGGTCACATCACAGATTCATCACGAGAGAATCGTCTCAATCGCATTATGAACGAGGATAAACCAGTGATGTCGACTCAAAAACTCCACTAATGCGCGTTGAATTCGGGACTCGATATGTTTTTCATTAAAAAACTGACGACCTGCGTGCTGGGTCACAAGTTGTTGTGTTTTTAAAAGCTGATTCATGGACATCAGGGTTTTTGGATGGTCTGTTCTATCTCAGGAACAGGGGGGTGTAGACTTTCATATTCACTGGGATGTGTGTCTGTTGTGTATCACTTTGCAACCCTTTATTTTGAAAGCTTCTATATAAATACTGACTCACTTATTACTGACAAATCGGTGAAATAGAAACATGATCTTTTCACCTCGGTTACATCTCCCAACACTTTGTTTCACGACTTCACTCATGACTGCATCCTACCAGTATCTTCAGCAGCTCCTCCAGGTAGCAGGCGATGAGAGCGTGGTCTTCATGGAGCGCCCAGCTACGCTGCTGAGAGTCGTCCCGGTGGCGGGCGAGGTCGCTGAAGATCACCTCCAGCCTGTGCTCGTCGTGACACACCTGACCCTGTGGCAGCGCCGCACTCACGTCCTAAAGAGACAGAAGACATTGAGACGCTTCTCTGCTCCACATCTGCAAAGTTTGAGATCCCGGTCCTTCAGAGGAGGTTATTCTCTGTAATTCTCTGTTCAATTTGGTTCAGCTTAAAACTACTTCTATGATCTTCAAATTGAGTGTTTTTTCTATCCAAAGGAAACCTCTCTGGTAGACAGCTGAGTTTTCAGGCTTCACGTGTCACCGTGTCACCGTGTGAATGCAGGCTGCAGCCAACCAGCTTATTACATGTCACGCTTCCTTCTATCGACCGCCTTCCACTGAGAGCCAGAAAACTACCAGCACCTCCATTCAAGCTTCGCCAAGCATAGAATGAGGAAGTGAGCGATACCGAGTCCCAACACTAAATGTCAGCTGAACGACCCCACGGTTCTGCTCCCGAATCCACGCCGTGGAACGAAAACAACAAAACAGAAATCTGACCTTGCTCTTCACCAGCGAGAGGAGAACTTGCTCCAAATCCGACGCGGCCTGGGGCAGCGCCCCCTGCAGGTGGCCGACCACCACGCCCACCGCCACCCGCGACAGCTCGTGACTCAGGCCCGTGTTCTTCCGGACCAGCTCGATCAGCTCGGCCCCGATCGTCATGGGAACAGGCTCAGAAGCGGTGGGGCTGCCGGGGGGGCTTTCGGCGATGGAAGGGGGGGCGACGGGCCAGTCGCTCTCCGGCTGCTCCCCCGCGGCGGGGGGCTGTGCGGGAGGAGGGGCGACTCCGGGGGGCTGCGGAGCCGGGCTCTTCTTGGCGGGAGGCGGCTGAGAAGGGGAGCCGGAGGGGAGCCCGTCGGGGGGGGGCGCGGCGGGCTTCACGCGGGACGGCACGGGGGGAGGGGGGGTGCTGGAAACACTCGGCAAGCTGACGTCGGAGGAGACCAGGGAGTGGGTGGAGCCGGACTCTAAGGAGGCGGTGCTGGTCATGAGGGAGGGAGCGGGCGACGGGGGGAGAGAGGACAGTCGGGAGGGGACCTCTGGCTCTGCTGAGGGGGGAGAGAAAAAGAGAGCTCCAGTTACAGAGAGGGGGGGGGACGGGAATGACTAAGAATAGAGTGTTTGTGAAGCATATAGAGCTGGAAACACCCGGTGCTGGTATGTAAGCGTTGGACAATGTTTGGACCAACCGTCCACAGCGCTGCTACCCGACGTCTCACCTGGACGCCGCCCGGTGGGCTGTTTCTCAGGGGGGGGCGGAGTGATTGGAGCCGCGCGTCGAGGTTGAGGAGGCACCTACAGGAAGTGAAATTACACAGGAACAGGCTGATTAGAGAGTGTACTGTGTGTGTGTGTGTGTGTGTGTGTGTGTGTGTGTGTGTGTGCGTCCGGGTGGGTTCATCTCTCTTGTGATCTATTCAGTAACTTATTTAACACTCTGGATGTCGTTGTTTTAATCAATAAAGGCTGAAGACATTTCTTAATTCTATTGGTTTTATCGGTAAATGAGTGAAACATTTTCTGACTTTTTTCCCCCAAAGATTTGTCAGGATAATAATCTAGATTAGTAGTGTTTAATAGGCAAAACTGGGGGACATAAGAGGCAGATGACCATATGTAGGCTCTTTCTTGTAAGTATGAAAAATGTATACAGGCTCTCTCTCAATATTTTAAGCGTGCATATTTAAACCCAATTGGTGGAATCCTTTGTTACGTGATAGAAGCCCGTTTCGGCCTGTGTGTCGTCCCTGCTTGGCGACAGCGGCACGCTGGCCTGCCGGCCGTAGTCTCGGTTGAGGCCGTTGGGCGGAGGAGGAGTTTGGCTGATGGATATTTGGCTGCTGGAGGATGGGAGGCCTCGTTTGTTACCGGAGGCAGAGGAGCTTCGCCGGGTCAGCGTCTCCTTTCTGTGATGGATCAACTTTCTGCAACGGAAGACAATAATGAGTTATGCAACAAGCCAGACTCATCCGCATCTTGCAATGTGCATTTTGACTCACTGTAGAACATCTCTCTGTTCCAGATTGTATTTGCCTCCATTTTTTAAGGCCACGTTGTGGATGCCTTCAATTGCTCTGTCAATAGACTGCAACACCTCATCCTGCTCCGGAGCCTGAAGTGGAAAAAAGGAGAAAATAAGAGGTCAAATTAAATATGAATTGACATATCAATTTTTTAAACAGAATGAAACAGGCTTGTGTGACTCCAGGCAGAAACAAAGTAGGGTGGAACAGAAGACTGTGACACGCTCAGTGAGGCTCATTAAACCTCCAAAGCTAATGGCATTAACAACAGGAACAGCCTCCCTCACTGTAAGTCTTTTTGCTGCAGAACGCACCTGGGTGTGTCTGAAGGTGGAAGGTACTTGTTCAACGAGGCTAGTCGAGAATGATTCTTAAAATAATACCAAGCAGAAGAGTTTAATTTGAGCAGAAACAGATGCCCTCTCTATTGCTGGTCTCTCGGTTTCATTTCCTATTCTACATGAACCCATCGCACCTCACGTCCTTCCCTGCATCTGCTCTCTGTCGCAGTGACCAGCTGCGGTGCAGAAGCCAACGTCTCAAAACCAACGCGCCGAATTCCAGGAATTTATGGCTTATTCTGCAGGAGAGCATCTCCTTCCAGCTTCTACAGTGCAGTACGCACAGCACGACGTGGGATCCGACCCCCCCTCTCTCTCCATCCCATCCCATCAAGCATGAACGTCACTACGTCCCTTCAGCTGACGATGCGACATAAGGTCCCCGCTTGTTATTCTCAGACAGGCCGCTGTTTACCTGTATTTTTTCGATGTAGGATGACGGGATGTAGCCGGTTTCCCCCGAGCTGCAGAGCGACCCCAGCCACCAGTGTTTGTTGCTCCTCTCCAGGATTAGGAAGCTTTCTCCGGCCGCGAAGTGCAGCGAGTTGGGCTCCGCGGATCGGAAGGCGTACAGAGACCGGTACATGCTTTAAAAGGACTTAAGAACCAGCCGGAGAATCCGCTACTGGGACGCAGAGTCCCGTGGAGGGGGGGGGGTAAATATCTGCTCCGCACGCGTGGATTTAAAGAGTCTATAAAGGCAGGTCCCCGGTGGATCGTCGCTGTCTATTTACAATGTGGCTCCTCGGATCATGTGAGACGTGACTGTTGCCTCTGAGCTCCGCGAGGGGCGCTGTTTCTCCCGCAGACATTTTAATCGAAGGCAGAGCGGCTCATCCGCCGATTGTTCCGACTCCTTCAGGCGTTACAACTAGTAGCTTTTCAGCTCATATAAAACGTAGACTTCTCTTAGCTCGCACTAACACCACTGTCCATTCTTGAGTGAGTATTTTATTTTACACGGTTAAGTGCACATATCCGAGGCCGATTCAAATCATTCACCATTAAGCTACCAGCTCGTAATGCGTGTCACGTGTTCGGGCGCATGATTACATGACACCGGAAGCAGGTGGCTGGTGTTACACCGAACGTGGTCCCCCTCCCGTCAGTATGGCGGCTGTGGTGTGTTCCAGATTCCTCCTCCAGAGATCCACACACGGGTTTCTCTGCTCTTCGCGAGCAGCCGCCGCTCTCTCTAGGTATGGCCGTGTCTCATTTACAGTCATGTGGTTCTTTTCGTTTAGGTAACTGCCCCTTTTTTGGCTTTCTTCACCTCTGCGCGGAGAGGTGAACAAAACGCAAAATACCTCCGCTGTCACCGGAGTTTGACATGTGGAAAGCAATTCATATTGCAGAGGAAAATGCTGGTTAGGGGAAATATCTCCCGGGTTGCAGTGTGATATTGCCACTGGATCTTCAGGTTGGGTCATCTTTTGCAGATTACATACACATCATTTTCAGATAATAAATATTGGAGCAGCATTGTGCTGATTCTACTTTTTTACCATGACATCTCATGTGTGGAGTTTTTTTTTTTTACATTTCTGCGTTTCCCCCCTTAAATAAAACTCCAAAATCCCCATGAGGAAAAAGCATCAAGCTCATTTTAACATCTCACACACTTTCCATTTTCGGTTCCAGAAAATGTCAGGACTCCTCTTCTTAGCTGAAGTAGAAACAAGCTGGCATCTCCGGCATAAAGAGTTGCTGAGCTCTGATTTCTGTAAAAAGTGTAAGAACAGACCTAAATTAGACGAGCAGAAGTGTGAGTTTCTTGGCGCCCTCTTTTCTGCAGGAACTAGCCTCAAGCTTCGTTTGTCAGTAGGCTGGCGTTGGGATTTTGGCTTTGAAAGTGGGCCACATGGCAGCAGTTGAGAATGTACGGAGATGAAACCAGTGCGATAAACACATCATTAGTAGTCTTTGCCCTATTAGTACTCACTATAAATAACAGAAATGATGGGAAATGTTTTTTGTACCTGCAGCCCGTTTCTGAGCCGCTCACATCGATTGGGTCCAGGCGATGATGAAATGTATCAGCGCACCTCGGTGTCCGTCATGCAGAAGGAGCCGGGCGGCGGGGTCATGATCCACAGCTACAGTTCCAGAGGATTCAACATCGACGGCAACAAGGTGTTCGGGCCGTGTGCCGTGCTGCCTCCTGCCATCCTCCAGTGGAATGTGAGATCAACGTCCTCACGACCATCACAGCTGTGTTCTTTACTGCTTTGCATTTGAGCACTCACACCTATCTGTGGTCATCATCTCTCTCTCTCTCTGCAGGTTGGAAGTCATGAAGACATCACAGAAGAAAGTGTCTCTCTTTTCCACATGCTCGAACCGAGAATCGGTAAAAAATCAATAAAAATACCAAAGTATGATGAATATTAATCTTCCAGAAGGTTTTCACCCAGTTGGTGTTTTTATGGTGGTGTATTGCTTGTTTCAAGTTGTTCTAATGCCCCCATTTATGTTAAATTGAGGTTTGGCAGCTATGAAGGTCATAGCACATGGTTAACATCATTTTTATGTTCATCAAACCATTAAATGATTTGTGTCCTGGATGGAAGTCTCTACATTCATTAAATCGTTTCTACGCAGTTATTCATATTTTGTCTGGATCTCTTAAGTAATTTAAGTTTTTGTATAAATGTTGTATTTAATAATCAAATAGTCATTTGACCCATTTTTCTTTGGTTGAACAGAGATTCTTGTGCTGGGCACAGGTGCACGTGTTGAAAGAATTAAGCCCTCAGTCCTGGCTCTGCTCAAACGTAAAGGCATCGCGCTGGAGGTGCAGGACACGGTAAAAGTGCTTCTGTTCTTCCTGACAGCATCAACGACACCAGCAACCCTTTTAAATAACTGCTTTTTTTCACCCTGCTGTTTTGCAGCCGAACGCATGTGCGACCTTCAACTTCCTGACCAGTGAGCGAAGGGTGGCGGCTGCTGGGCTGATCCCTCCGCCCATCAGCACGGCACTGGAGGCAGTACAGGAATAAGTGTTGCTATGGCAACCAGACTGATTTCTGCAGATGCTCAGAGGCGTTTCAGTGACCGTGGGCCTGTGAGGTGGTTATTCTCCGTCTTCATGAATCTTCCAAAGGAGCAAACTGGCAAACGGCTCTGAACATTCACTATATTTGGTTATAATTGTTTTTTTTAGTGGAGGAGGATGTTCAAATGTCAAGCAGTGATTTGAGCAGTGAGCCGGTTCGGAGACGCAGTAAACAGTGTAAACATTGTTCTTGTATAGAAATCCTGTGTTTTGTGTATGCAATATATATTTAAAAGCTTCATCTGGAACAGAAATCTCAGGTGTCCTTATTTCTTTTCCTGGTATACAGAATATATATTATTTATAAAAAGGGTGATTCACTAATGTCTGCAGTTGCGGCTGGTGGAAAATGTTCCAAGTAAAGCAATTGAATCAATTTCAGCAAACATCACAGGTTGATTTAATGCAAAACAAACAAGGAATCAAAAACACTACTGCTATTACTTTGATAAACTTATTTATTATTTAGTATTATTATATTTTGAATGATATAATATATAGGGTTAAATATAAAGTGAGCATGACAAATATGTACTGTGTATCTGTGCTGATTCTCATCCGCCTGTCGATACCAGATTTGATGAGCACAAGCAAGATTGGGGCGAAACCAACGTTGCCCCAATCTGTCTATTGAAGGACGCGGATTGGTTCAATTTTACGTCATACATTTTTTAATTTAATCAGCGATTGGCTGAAGTGCTTCTTAGACGCCACCAACGAGCAGCTAAAACACTCACAAAGTAATGACCTAACAGGCCGGGAGGTGCAGGAAAAGCATATCATTTTACAAATATTACTGTGTACATTCCATATTTCAAAAAACGTAAATATTTCATTTTCAAGCAGGGCTGCTCCAGGTGGGGCGACCGCCACTGATGGTCTATGCAGTGAATAGAAGGGGTTCATGCACTGTGATTATGAACATGTTGCAGGCCTTGAGGTGGTGGTTCATTGGTTAAGCCTCTTTACCACCTGCAGGCTGCCGCGTGTGCAGCACAGGACGACATTCACGCCGCTGTCCTTCTCACACATAAGCTCCCATCCACAAATCCTAATCATCTGACTCTGTGGCCAGAGTGTGAAATATTTAAATCCCTGTTGTTTGCATGATAGGTAATTTAACTTTAAAGGAAAATATAAAAAAATGTTTTTCCAAATTGTCAACAGTTAAACAGGATAAAACATGTAGACCCCAAACATCACTCAGAATGCTAAATAACACAACCTCTGCCTTACAGCTGGGACATTCATCCATATTGTGGCCTCCCAGCTGTTGGATTATTTGATCCTGATGTTGAAAGTCTCTCACTCGTGGTCGGGGGTGGTAGACCGGTGTCTCTGTGATCCCCCGAAGCAGAGCTCCGCTCCTGTTATCCGGCGGTACATGTCTTTGATGTCCTCACATTCAGCCTCAAAGTGGTTTGTCGCATCATACGAGCGGGACACAAAGATCTGATGAAGACAAAGAGTGAGGAGGATTGGACGCATTTCACCACGTTTCATTTCTATGTATGAAACATAGAAACATATCTCCTTATTACCTGACTCTTCTGTCCACCTTCATTGGGAACCAGCATGTTGCTGACTGAAACAAATCTAGATTCAGGGCGGTGACAGGAAATAACATCCGTTAAATGTTGTGATTGCAATTGCAAAATGAACCGTGACACTAAAGATGGAGATGTGTTACTAACTCCTGCATGACGGGCCTGAGAAGCTCCAGCGCCGGCTCCACTTCTTTCTCCGGGTTGCTGGTTTCTGCAGCCGTGCTCACTGTGGCGAGGTACATCCCATCTGGAGCCACGTTGTGCACATAGGACACCACAGATATGTAGATGTCTGCATGGACAAAACAGGAAGAGTTTCCATCAAAAAAAAACAAAGTACATTATTTACAAAAAGTCTGAGACACATGTAAGTGAATTTTTTTGTCACGTTTTACCAAAAAGAGAAATTACCAGATTTCCTGTTGAGTTGTGTTTGAGGGATGATGATTTGACAAGAATGAGCCTCGTGGGTGTTTTTGACTGGATGATTTAATAAACAGATGACTCTTATCACACGGCCCACTTTCCTCACTCGATTGGGAACGTAGCTCGGGTCACAGATGAGCCGTTTACAGCGGAACAGCTGTTAAAAAGAACAAAAGATGAAACCACTCAGTGCACCATTGGGCTGCGGGACGTTTTCCTCCAAACCTCCTCACAGTTCTACCTGTGCCCCACAGGTACACACACTTGCCTTCCCCTCAGACTTCACAGCTTTGACTTTGCCATCATCCATCACAAGCTCATCCACTGTTCTGTTCAAGAGGAGAGTTCCTCCGTACTCTGCACTCAGTCTGAAACACAGCGGTTCAGGTTGGCTTATATGAGCCGTAGATGCTCCACAGTGACCACATTCAAGGTTCATGTTGGCCAATTAAAAAACAACAATAAAAACATCAATTTTCGTCAAAATATCTGTTTCATAATGTAGAACAACACACAATGTTCTCTCCTCGTGCTGATCGCACCTCACTGAATATAATGAGAAGACAACCTGGAACTTTGTTCTCTAAGTATTTTGGGAGAAATCTGATGTTGTGACCTGGCAAATCCCTGCGGTAGTTCGCCCAGCCCGTACAGGGGGTAGAGGTACGGACTGGAGTTGTGACGAGACACGGACTCAAAGTACATCTTGATCCGTCTGATGGTTTCCCCACACGGCCGGTCCAGGTACCTGCAGGGTCACCGGGAGACGGAAAGGACTGTTTGAACTTAAAGGAATCATCTAGCAATGGGTTTTTTCTCGTCACTGACCCGTCACTGCCGTGTAACGCTATGGCGTGACCCGTGAACTCCATGACATCCAGCCCCAGGTCGAAGCGGCAGAAAAGGTCCCGTGTGGTGGTTTTGTTTGGATCCACGTCCTGGCAGTTCCGAGGGTTCCTCACATCAAAGCTCAGGGCAAAGAGCAACAGCTTCCTGAACCTTCTCCTGTCAAACATGCCCATCAGATCTGTAACAGAAATGTTTTGTCGAACGCCATTTGAAGGGAGTCATGATTAATAATGTGCCTCAATCGGTCTTGGGATTCGTCACCTGAAGCGTGCACGGCATCCTCCTCCGAGCTGGGGACTTTGTGCACTTTGCCTGCTTTGTACACGTAGCTGCCTTCAACAACTTTGAAGTCCAGGTATCGAGTAACCTCAGTGTGCACCAAGATTTTCACTAGCTCACCTAACACAGCAGAGGATACGGTGTTACAGTGCCCTCATTTGTGTGACAATAACGCACAAATTGCACGTCCGCATGCACTTTGCTCTCACCGTTGGCGAGAAAGAATTTGGGGATAAGGTCGATGTTCCATGCTTTTCCATTTTCCATTGACTTAGCAGGTCCTGGAACCTTAAACTTCTTGAATAGCTGTAAATAAAACAAAATTAAACATGTCATGAAGGATGTTGGGGGATGTGTGTGCTCGTGTGTGTGTGTAAAACGCACCTCCTCAAGGTGAGAAATGGATCCACCTTGTCCTCCATAGTCAGGTTTCTTGTCAATGTGAAGAACCTTTTTCCCACTTTGAGACATCAAACTTGACAGGACACATTCCTGAGAGAGAGAGAGAGAGAGAGAGAGAGAGAGAGAGAGAGAGAGAGAGAGGGGGAGAGGGAGTGCAATAGTCAGTGACACACTGTGCATCTATAGATCAAAACCATCATATAGACAGCATCTAAATACCAACGGGAGCTCAGAAGGTGGATGATCTGTACAAATGCGACTATTTTGCTCGTGCACAAACTTAAAAAATAAAATAAAAGGTAATTCAGTAAATCTTTAGATTCTTACAATTTTCCCTCATTCAGTGGACTCTTATGTTATGAATATGTTTTCTTACCTTAAGTCCAGTTCCAAGCACAATTATATCGTATTCCTCCATCTTAACAACCTGTCTACCTGTTTCTGCCTCACTGGGTCCCAGTGCCTTTCCTGACTGCAGCCTGTTGCAATGCATTTCTGTATTTAGATAATAAGTGACACTAATGTCTTTGTCTTCTTCTTTGCAATAAGCCTCTTAAGACTGCCACGTCTGTGTGTGTGTGTCTGTGTGTGTGTGTGTGTGTGTGTGTGTGTGTGTGTGTGTGTGTGTGTGTGTGTGTGTGTGTGTGTGTGTGTCTCTAAGAGGTGGGATCAGTCATTGCAGATTGTTCCATACAGTATACAGTGTACAGTGTACTGTGTATGATATTGGCAGATTGTTGATGCTTATGCAATACTGTGTATTTAAATGATTTTATCTTATTTGAATTCGTTTATATTCAAACAGGATTGATTAAATACTTTGATAATTAATGATAAACAAAATTTCAACCATAAGGATATAACTCAAAAGAAGAATCAAGAAAGTGCAATTTCGTTAAATAAGCCGATTTATAACTTGCTATAGATAGCCTACATTCAAAAATACATTCACTTTCAAAAGTACTTAAATTCCCTCAAACAAGCAAACGTAATTTCTGAAAAAATTGCAGCACTGTGAAGCTTCAGCTCGGCGACCAAAAAAGACTCAGTTACCCATGATGCTTTGAGAAGGAGACGTCGAGGTCGCAAAAAGTCTTCTTTCGGTCCTGCTTGTTTAAGACGCCGCGACACTCAGGCGGCGCGGTGGCGGGTATTTTACACAGACCCCGCCCACCCGGATGAACTTCGGTCTACGCCGGGTGTAGATGAAGTACATTCTATAGCGAGGAGGTTACGCTAGTCATCTTTGAAAAAGCTCAAAATACCTTCACGTTAGTCACCCTTAGCTGCTATTTGACCGCGACGTTGAACAAGTCAGGGAAATGTCTTCGGCACCGACCGTAAGTTCCGTGAAAGTGAATTCGTGATGGACATTAACGTCAACCGAACGGTTCCTGTAACCAGCCTTAATAACTACCGCATTTCCGTTAACCTAATGGTTGAAAGTACGTTAGACCTGTTTATTAATCAACGTTGATTTGACTAACAAGGCTAGCTGCCTTTATCACTAACGTTACTCAATTATTTGACCGCAGTTGGGTGGATGTTTAGCTTTAGCCGTGATAATGGCAAAGTGTTACTTCGACACATCTTACTGATGAGCACATTAAAAAAGGCGTGTAACGGGGACTAGTTACTTGTAGGTTACTTGTGTTACCCTGCTAACGTTAGTAACCTTAACTTGGCAGTATCTCAGTACGAAGTTAGTTGGGATCCATATATCTCAGCTAGAAATGTGCAAAGAAGAAGGCCTCATTCATTGTTTATTATTATTTATTCATTGTTTTTGGAGTAATATAATGTAGAGATGACCAGTTTCTAGACTAAAACCTTTATAGAAAGCTTGATAGAGCCAGTTTGGGCTTCATCCTATTGAGTTTCTAATGATGTCAGCTGAGAAAAGCAATACTTTGAACACCATTATGTTGAGTCAGCAGTCTTTTACAATCCATTTGTCATTAATCAAATCATAATTCACATGAGACATTAATTATTTGAAGTTATCATGACTTGTGTTTCTGACGGGGGGGTCCAGCCCTCACAATTAAATCGATTACAGTTCAACTACTTGCTTCCATCTTTCTCCTGGATTTTGAGGTAATTGTTGGCATCTAACCTTTCCCTCTCTTGCATTATTTGTCTCAGCTTTCAGCCCCAAATCAACACAAGCGTGTGTCCACTCAGTCCAACCCTGGATTCCTGGAGCGCTTGGGTGAAACCGCAGGAGGAACTGTCATCGGGGTCGGACTGTTTTTCCTCTCGATCTATGTTCTCTTTACTAACGAGGTACGAAATGCTCACACGGCATGAAAGCTGTTCTGTTGGCCGGTGACGGTACGCTCTGCCACTCTTTCTGATCTCAGGGACGAGCTCTGCAAACGGCCTCCTCCCTGAACGAGGGTCTCTCTCAGGTTGTGTCGTTGGGGCCTTTTTCCAGCCGCGACCCGCAGAACAACAACCGCTTGGTTCACCTGTCTTCACAGCTGCGCACCTCACAGGTAGATTTGAACTCTCTGGCAATCGTCTCTCTCCAACCACACGGTGATCGTGTTTTGTTTTACAGAGCTCGGAAAGTAATGTGAGTCAAACCCGATGATTGTTTGACTTCCACAGAGTGAGGCACACCGTTAATTAAACTCTGAAAGTGCAGACAGAGCGAACCAAAAGATCGGCGCTACGCTTCTGAAGCGAAGCTGTCGTTGGCTGCGTAGTAACAGCCATCAGATGGCGTGAGGGGACACTTCCATGTACGAGCTGCACTGAAAGTCAGCACACGGCCAAAAGAAGATGCCCAAATGACTTCTGCTTCAACTAATAAAAATGAATTATTCATATTGTGAAACATTTATTTGGATTTATCTCTCTATTTATAGCAAGTTTAGTAGAACATTAGATGTAAACAGGACATGCCGTTAAACATGTGATTTTGTTTTTTAACAGGTTGGTTTTATTCAGTTTTTCTGAGTACCTAATTAGATCAATGCTGCAGTAAATTTGACTTCAGGTGATGAATCATCTGCTCCTGTGTCTGTGTAGCCCCTCCATGACCCCAACTACGGAGTTGCAGTGCAGGCAGTGAAGCTGCAGAGGCAGGTGGAGATGTATCAGTGGGTGGAGTACCGGGAGAGCAAGTAAGTGTGTGTATATTTAGAAAAGGGCGGGGTCGTGTGTACAGAATGTAGCCTGTTATACATGCATTTCACACCCATAGGTAACGTTGCTACCGTGTGACTAATTTCAGGGACTACCAAGAGAATGGGGAGACCAAAACTGAGACAACGTACACCTACAGTGGGTTGTTTTTCTTTACGGTTGCTAACAACATGGTGTGTTTTTAAATGATCGAATCTGAATTGAAGCTTAATGATTCCTTTTCATTTAGACACAGAGTGGAAATCAGAGCTGGTCAACAGTCGGAATTTTGATGAAGAAATTGGTCACCAGAACCCAAGGTATTCAAATGTTTAAAACTCATTATGTCCTGTGGCCTTAGAAAATGTTTTGGTTAACGCTCATTGACGTCTCGTTAATGTCTTTAAACCTTAGTGCCATGGCAGTTGAAAGTGTCACAGTTGTGGCTCCTGAGGTCGGAGTTGGACCGTTCAGTCTGTCTAAAGGTATCTTTACTGACATCAACCCATACATGGACACTGGATTGTGTAACTATACTCTTACGTTCGGTTCAATCCGCTGTGAATTCTCAGGCCTCGTGGAGCAGATTAATAACTTCCAGACATTGGGTCTGAGGGATTTTTCTGCCTCTCAATTGGCTCCTTATCTCAGCATTGACGACGATTATTTTTATCACACTCATTTCCCACGCAGGCCAGAGGTGAGCATTCCAATGTCAACTTCCTGTATACATTAAGTTGTGGGTTCTAGTTGTGTACTAGTATTAAATTAGTGCAGTATTTATTGTATATTATTCAGTATCTTGCTGTGTTTTCTTCTCGTAAGGTCGGAGATGTTCGTGTAAGATTCTCCTTTGCTGGACTCAGTGGGGAGACGTCTCCTCTCGGCCGGGCCCAAACTGTGAGTGCAACAAATGACCGGTTACAACATCCATCACGCTCCTGTGGACTTGAAACTATTTACAGAATGCACTACCACTATGTGTTTATCCAATCAAAGGCTTTGATAAAGGGGGATGGACAAGTTGATCAACATTAAATTAGGCAAATTCCTCAGGAAAATGGATACCTCTTTGGGCTCCTCCTGACAAAATCTAAAACGGTTTAATCAGTTTGGAAAATAGTCATTCACAGCGCTAATTTTAAGGTCATGTCAAACGGGATGACTGAAACCACGGCAAGATCGATTATTCTGCTGATGAATTTCACATTTCTTTTCCCTCTTTAAAATGTCAAATAATGTTGATTTACTATAATAAAACACCCTACTACAATACACAATTAGCCCTTCGTATGCATCAGCTCGCATATGATAAAGAAAAGTGGTAATTCCTCATGTTTAAGAAGCCAGTAGCGCAATCATACAAAGGACTTTTTAACAATAATTGATAATTGACATAAATTACATTTTCTTCCCACCAAATAATCAACCGATCGTTTCAGCCATAATTGAAACTATTTGTTTCTACAGTACACATGCTGTCTGAAATTGTTGCTGTTGTGCAATCTGATGAAGGTCCACTGTTGTTCAGGTCAGCGTTGTGGCCATGCAGAGAGAAGATCAGCTGATTCCTTTTAGAACCAAATCAGGAGACACTCTGGAGATCCTGTACCTGGAGGAGCTCTCTGCAGAGGTCAGGCTGAATTTAACAGTCTCTCTGCCTTTGTTTTTTGTCTATTTCATTTAGTTAGGCTGGTGCGGGGAGACGTGTTAAAGCGTTCATGCCCTTATGTGTCGTTGCATATTTTCGTCCTGCTCTGATCACTGATTCAGTTGTATTGTGTTCTGTAGGATATTTTTATGAAAGAGCTGCAGTACAACAGCATGAAGACATGGGGACTCAGGGCTGCAGGCTGGGCCCTGATGTTCCTCAGTATTCAGCTGACCATGCGTATCATCTACACATTGGGTAAACAAACACTCACAGCTGCTGCACATCTGTGTCACGCATCGCTGGTTCTGACGTATGTGTTGTGTGCCCACAGTGGATTGGGTGCCTGTCGTCAGAGAGCTTGTGTCTGTGGGGCTGAAGGTCTTCGCCCTGTGTGTGTCCTGCTCTCTGTCCCTCCTCACCATCGGAGCAGGTTGGCTTTTTTACCGACCGTTACTGGCTGCGGCTCTGGGGGCGCTGGCTCTCCTCCCGATGTTTCTCGCCCGGTCGCAACTTCCAGCAAAGAAAAACGACTGACTGAGACGGAGCGGCGCAGCAGTTTGTTGGAGAAATGCTGCTTTGTTTCCCTCACAGCTGTGTTCTGTACCAAAGGACTGGCTTTAGTGGGTAAAACAGACGTTCTATGGTAATACAGTTCAAGCCATTTTCAATAGCTGTAGTTTGAGGTGCTGTTAAAATGTATTATACTGAGAGGTGATTTATATTTTTATTGACAAAAATAATGTTTCCAAAGTGATTTGATAGCGATTTGTTTGAAAGAAATGCCAAAGAACAGAATGCGTCCTTTGTAGTGTTTTATATGCATGTTAAATAAACCATTGCCAACAGGTTGAGCCTCAGTGTTTGCTTAATGTGGGCAGACAGGACAATGTTTTTTATCAGAGCTTAATTCAAATAATTGTTTAACTTAATATTGTCCTGAATTGTTCTGGCTACATACATGTTAAAAATGAATAACTCTGAAATGCATGTGTGAAGTTGAAAAAGTTTTACCCTCAAACCTTTATTCCGTATCCAAGCCTAAATTCCATTCCAAGTAAGTGATGCAAATGATCAAGATTCTTACAAAGTAATTTATTACACAACACTAAGTTTCCATTTGCTTTTTAACAAAATGAGTTTCCAGTCTCATATTGTGCAAGTGATCATAATGCACATTGGATTCGTATAGGAAGCACACAAACACAATTTGACTTTGTGTGCTTCTGTCTGTTGAAATAATTAAAAGACTATGGGTCACAGTGTGCAGGTGCTTCACCTGGTAGACTGGAAACATTCCTCCGATCGGCAGACAGGTCTTTAGCACTTTACTGTAGTTGGCAGGTATGACACACAACTGGTCCCCTCGCCGACCTCTTTGATTACATAGTACATGTTGATAAAGGAGGTTTCATTATGGCAAATTTACTCATGTTAAAGTACAAAAAAAGATTTTTCCATAACCTCAATTGAATACTGACAGAACCGGACTACTTTTGCTTAAGACAAAAAAAAGGTAAAAGCATTACATCTTTAGTAAAAACTGGAGAGAACAGTCCTTTGTGTGGGTGTGTGGGGAGAGGTTTGACCTAATGCTCCTTCTGTCCCCCTGCAGGAAGCAGTCCTCGTGCCCCCCTTTACAGTAGGGCACATTTATTGCTCTTCTTTCCCCGCCTGGCCTGTAGTGCGGCCCTGGTGGCCATCTCGAACACTTCCCTCACACCATCCTTTGTTTTTGCAGAGCATTCCATGTATCCAAAGGCACTGATCCTGTTAGCCATGTCCCGTCCGTCCTCTGGTTTCACCGGTTCCTTTGAGGAAAAAGTCAGGGTACGTTTTAGCAAACAGGGATTCACCACGGGCAGAATGTCGGTTTGTTATAAACTGTTTTACCTGCTTCATTTTGGCAAGCTCCCTCCGGGTGTGCTCATCGTTCCGCAGGTCTTTTTTATTTCCCACCAGTATAATGGGAACATTAGGACAGAAGTGTTTCACTTCAGGAGTCCACTTCTCAGGGATGTTCTCTAAATGAAGGGGCAAAGGACATCAGTCAGTACATGAACACAACCACAGGGTTCCATCTACTCCGTGATTTTGTAAAGTAATGCATCTTTGGTTGATTGTGTTAACCGTAGAATGGTCCGTCTCCTTCCCTCTTAAATATAATAATGTGACGCAAACTACATCTGAACTGTGTTCACTCTAAATAATCCTATGCAAAGCATTTATGTGAGGTTTACATCACTGTCAGCTCCCTCTCTTCAACTTACCAAGACTGTCGGGGCTGTCGATGGAGAAGCACATAAGGATGACATCAGTGTCCGGGTAGGAGAGAGGGCGCAGTCTGTCGTAGTCTTCTTGTCCTGCTGTATCCCAGAGTGCTAACTCGACCTGTCGTAAGGGTTAGAAAGTTATCAACCACCTGAAGCCAAACCATGTTCCCCATGCTAAAGCTCTATGGATTTCATGTTGTACACATGTAATACGAACCAATATCCTGCACAAAAATACTCATATATTACACTTCTAATCTGATTAACCCCTTTAAATATTTTTCATGTTGTCTTGATAAACATTTTTATTAATAGTATCTTTAACAGACTCAGTCATTTTCTATACGGCTCATCCTTAAAGGGTCGAGGGAGGACGGGGTTCAGTGTACTGGTCACCAGTCAATCACAGGGCTGACAGGGCTGATGGTGGTTTAAAATACCAATATTTATCTGTATTACTACACAAGAAGTAGCTTAATTATTTTCATTTTCAAGGTGTGCAAATGTTATTTTCTCATCTATGAAAAGAGGCACATTGAATTGTGGAGTTAAGATAAATCATAATCATAATATGAGCTCTCTGATGACATCAGGACTGCAGAGAGCTTCTACATCTTCCGTCCAAAACTCAAGACACACCTTTTTAGACTCTACCTCGACTAAAACACTAGCAAACCGTAGCACTAACAGATGATAGCACTTAAATTGTACTTATAATGGCACTTTTCTATAACATGTTTTGGAACTGCTTATTTGATGAAAAATGTACTTTCTTGTTACTTGTTCTTCTGAGTTTGTATCTATGTGGAAATGCACTTATTGTAAGTCGCTTTGGATAAAAGCGTCAGCTAAATGACATGTAATTTAATGAGATGTAATACTGTAAAAATAAAATATTTATTTACAACTGAATAAAAAGTATTTATATGCCTTATACAGTGATTATATCAACTATTGTGGTAGCAAAAAGGTAAATAAAGTATTTTTGTGTGATTTCGCTTGGTCGTTGGTGAGGGAGTGGAACGTGAAGATAACCTGCACTTTGTTTACATCCTTCCTACCTGTTTGCTGTCCACCTCAATGTCAGCGACGTAGTTCTCAAAGACTGTGGGCACGTAGACCTCCGGGAACTGATCCTTACTGAACACGATGAGCAGGCACGTCTTCCCGCAGGCTCCGTCTCCCACTATCACCAGCTTTTTCCGGATGGCGGCCATAGCTGCAGACAGCAGAGGTGAGGAGGTGAGGAGGCCCATTTGATTGAAGGAAGTCACGCAACTTCTACCTCTAAAAGCCCGCGAGCGTCAGCTGTGTTACCGCACCGCCCCGCACCGCCCGGCCCAAACAAGCCACCCGCGGCTAACCTTTTAGCTTCGCGCGGTAACAACACTACGGCTGCTTATGGCGGGTCGGCGATACATCGGTCTGAGTACGTGTCGTGGAACCAGGTGGGCAGCCACCGCTCTTTATCTTTATACAGGCGTGAAAGGTTTAGTCACACCGGGAACCATACATTTCCGCTCCGGTGTCTGTGACCCAACCCGCGGATCAAGATTGAGAAATCCGCCCCGCAGCCCCCATTAGCGCGTTGAATAAACCGCAGGTAGCGGACATCGTGAATGGCAGCAGTGCGGCTCACTTAGATTTCAGTGAGCGGAGGTTCTGTTTACAACCGCCCTGATTGATCTGCCGTAGCTGAGCAGCTAGCTCACGTTAGCCGGACAACGCACCGAGTTTACGTCTTCGCGGTATTATTAAAAAAGTAGAACCGGATACAATCGCTCTATGTATTATATCATACACCAAATCCCACAGTAGTGCTCGGGTTTCCACAATAACTACCAGTCAATCCTCTCCTTTTGCCTTAAGTCACAAACCGGTGATGCTAGCTAGCTAGCTAGCCGGGTTTAGCTTAGCATAACGGAAGTCAAAGCGACTTTATCGCTCCGTTAGCTATCTGGCTAGCGTCAGCAGAATATCGGAAGAAAATATAAGTTACCACTATATTCACAGCAATATTATTAACATTAAATCATACGGACAGGGCGTTTCTACTCAACGTCGCTGGCAGAGAGAACACGCTTACCGAGTGCTTGGTTTTAAAATCTATCCAATTGATTTCCAAGTGGCGCTTTGTTGGCCTCCGACTGCGCTGCTGCTGCTGCTGGATTAACAGGAGGGAAGTGAGGGGGTGGGGAGAGGACAACAACACACTATTGTACAAACATACACAACACACCGTGGACAGGTTGTACCTAGTTATTTTTTATAATGTCGTTGTAAATTGAGTTAGAATTGATATATTTTGGACACATTAAGTTGGATTTATTTAGTCGAAAACAACAATACAGAACAACAACATAATTACCAGGCATTGTGACAATGGCACTATCCATATAACATTCATATACCTTAGGCCTCTGGTTTGACCCGAATTAATAGAAATATCTTAAATATATATTTATAAAATCTTGGTATCATAATAAAGGCACTAATTATAAAATATATACAAAGGTATAAGTAAATGAAGAGTGAACAGTGCATAAATCAAAAGATTTAGCTTACGCCCAACAGAACTGCACACTTGAAGGAATGCGGCTGCACAAGATGTTTAGCGATCCAGATGTCAACTTCACCTGGCGCCGCCCGCCATGACAAATCCCTCATATGTCATACATGGCAATAAATGGTTTTGATCGTGATTCTGATGAAAAACGGTTGTCACTCAACTTGTGAGCTTTCCTACACTGTGACAAGAGTTTGTGAGTTTGGCATCCAATTCTTGCTTTGACACATGTACTGATTCTATCTACACAGTGCATAACCTACATTACCCAGCATTATATCGAGGGGTTAAAACTAGCTCCACCTCAGGTACATTAAGATTTTATAATGACTTTAAGTACACAACGTGATATTACTGTATTGATACTTTTACATGAACTAGAGTGTATTGTTCTGACCTCAGATCGAGGTGGATACCGACTGCAGGTCAGAAACGTTTCTTTCATGAAATCCAGATTGTTTGACGTAGCTGAAGATGTTGATACGATGAGAGACAGTTAGAGCGCCTGTTCTCAGTTGGTGAAGAAGTGTATTAATAACTGCCGCTCTCTTTCTCTAATCCGGATAAGAGGCTTTCTCAGTTCCACCTCGTGGAAACCAACTCAGGCGGGTTTCCAGGAGAACGCCACTAATACCTCACATTCATCTGGATGTTGAAGGTTCCAGCCTCTCAACAGGGAAAGATACACTTTAGAGAACATTTGGAACAAATTATCAACGTTTATTTCCCAATTCACAGAAAAATCGTCTTCTCTTCTGAGAATGAAAATAGATAGTAAACAAAGGTTAAATAATTATGCGCATGCTAATGATTTTGTAAGACATTTTCTTTTGGGATAGAATTCTGGCCATAAAATAAGATACAGACTTCAAAATTGCTTGTCACGCACCTCTGGGCCTCCAATCTGCCAATCTGTCCAGTAGAGTAACAAACTCTCAACTGTTTGGATTCTGTGCTGCAATTAGGTTTCACAATGTTCAATAAAAGAAGAAAGAATAAAAATCATAACAGGGAACATCATTTGGAAACAAATGATCTGTGTGCACATGATGTATCATCACATGTCTGTTCACCATAAAGGTAACATGCATGTGATGCCTGTAATATTGCCCAAAGAATGTTACATGAGCTCACTGTTGGCATGGGGAGGTTCTTACAGAATAAATGCTAAATTAACTATTCATTTGGAGCATAACAGTGTGCAGACATGTATTCATTCATTCATCGTGCCCAGTGTGTCACTGTTGAATTTGCCACAGTTCATCACTTTCATTGATGTCATTACTTTGTCCGACGGTCTTTGCAAGTCTCAGGTCCCTCATAAAGAGCTCCAAAGAAAACAGAAAAAATCCAACTTACTTCTCATGATCCTGTTTTTGACAGTATAAACGTAGAAGGAGCTCATACATTTTAATACGCTCCCTCTGGGACATTCGCTGTTGCTTGGGGTGTCAAACCCTCCCAGATTGACAGCGTGTGGTCGTGGGAGTGTGACACTGACCCCGTCCTGGAGGCCTTCATATGGTGAAAGGGTAGTCCTGCAGGTAGCGCAGCAGAGTCCTGGGGAGGGGTAGTTGGTCGGGGCAGTGCGCGTGCTGGTTGATGCTGAGGCGCGTCAGGTGCTGCAAAGAGGGGAAGCCCTCTGGCCTGTGCAGGGGACGCGCTAGCTTCAGAGGCACCGCACCGTCCTTGGCCGCGGGCTTGGCCGGGTCAGGGTTCGTCTGGGGGGGGAGGGCGTCGGAGGCGCGGCCCCGCGGCGAGTGGCCCGAGGTCTTGTAGTGCTGTATGAGGCTGACCACATCTGGGAAGGACTGCAGACGAGGCAGGCTGGGGGAAACGGAGTCCAGCCAGAAGGAGCCCCCGCTGTAGTTTATGCGTATGCTGGTGGGTCCACAGCGGGTCTTCACTGACAGGGCCAGCATGTACTGAGGGTGACTGCTGTCCCGGACCAGAAACGTGCCTTCGGACTGTTGGAAGAGTGCTTCCCGGGCCTCACTCGCTGAGATCGAGTGCCAGTACCAGCCTACGACCACAGACGGGGTGTTAGTTCATACTTTTTACTTTGACATTTTACGCGTGTAGCTCTGGTGAATCCAGCCGTTTGGTGTTATGTGGGTTTAGTTTTGACTTCTTCATTAATTCCACCTGTGCAAATATTTACAATATTAAAACATTGATCTCATATGTAATGCACTCAAAACAGTCCGATTTTGCTTATCAATGAGATAAAGGTGAGTTGTACATCGGAGAGGCTGCGTGTACCTGAAGTCTGTAGATACTGGAAGGTCGTGGTGATGCAGCGGAGGTCCTCTGCTGGGTCGTGGGGTGGAGGAAAGGGGGGGGGGCACGAAGCTCCTTGTTCATTGTGATGGAAAATGGTCACTGCTCGAGCAACCATTTCTGACTGATGCAGCCCTGGTGATGTATACGTGTAACATTGCATATTTGGAATTAAACAAAGATATTTGTTCAGGTTTATATCGGATTATTTTTCTCTCTCAAGTAAAAGTCGAAAACAGTTTTAATTGATTAATGAGCTAAAAAACCTAAAACCTGACAACCACCTGGAAGACAAACTCAATTTCTCAATTACAAGTTGTATAAAAAATGTATTAGCTTCACGGTAGGAAACGTAAAATAACTCATGCAGAATAACATTCTGTTGTTGAATTGTAATTACTAAACTATCACGTTTTCATTGCTAAATGCTGGGAAAGCTTCATTAAAATGTTCATTTTTACAATTTATCATTATGTATTTGTTAATTATATAACTATTTTAAATCTGCAAAATAACCAGTAACTTTAGTAATTAGATAAATGGAGTGGAGTGAAAATAAATAAGGTAACAATATGCATAAAAATATATATATTAATACTCAAATGATGTATGCACAGTTCTTACTTGAATGACTAAACAACTTCACTCAAAATAATTAGAATTAGTTCAGAGAAAAAACAACATGGAAGTCCCCAAACACACACGACACATAATTTAAAATAACTAATTGATTAATTGATCAACTCCAGGCCTGTATTTTAGAATAGAATATTTTAGAAAAAGACACGAAGAAATGCGTATGCCATTCGTTTAAAATGAGTTTACCTTAAATTAAAGAAAATCATGGAGCGCGAGAAGTTCAGTACACGGCTGAAAAAAACCAGTCCAATAATCCAACAGAATCTCACACAGAACAATTATTCATCACCGGCGAATAGTCTCGAATGAAGGTGAGAAATAGAAACGGTTCCTGTTCTACTCGGACGGGAAGGAAGCCGTGAGGTCCGCGGGGACCAGAGCTGTTTGTTCGGTGAACTGAACAGAAAACAGCTCGGTTCCACGAATCCGTTTCCACGAAAGCTTTTGCGTTTGAGCGCCCGCGCTGACGGACGAAACACGTCAAACACGCGCGTGTCGACACACACCACTTCCGGTTACCGCTTTCACAATAAAGTGTGATTACGCCGTGAAGAAAAGCTCAACCTTTGTGCTGCGCTGTGAGAAATAATTTTTAGCAAATGTTCTTATTCTATTCTGTATGCTCCAAACCCTCCAATGTAACCCAACACGTCGTGATCATTCGACTTTGTTTTATTTAGTAATGACAAACGAAATAGCTGCAATTAAAATAAAGAAAAATGAATATCAATGTTGTCAAGAGCAGCAGCTTTCGTTTCATTGTTTTTTGAACTTCTTTTATCAAGTTAGATTTCCAAATGGCAACAGAGCGTATACACTCACCGGCCACTTTATTAGGTACCCCATGCTAGTAACGGGTTGGACCCCCTTTTGCCTTCAGAACTGCCTCAATTCTTCGTGGCATAGATTCAACAAGGTGCTGGAAGCATTCCTCAGGGAGTTTGGTCCATATTGACATGATGGCATCACACAGTTGCCGCAGATTTGTCGGCTGCACATCCATGATGCGAATCTCCCGTTCCACCACATCCCAAAGATGCTCTATTGGATTGAGATCTGGTGATTGTGGAGGCCATTTGAGTACAGCGAACTCATTGTCATGTTCAAGAAACCAGTCTGAGATGATTCCAGCTTTATGACATGGCGCTTTATCCTGCTGAAAGTAGCCATCAGAAGTTGGGTACATTGTGGTCATAAAGGGATGGACATGGTCAGCAACAATACTCAGGTAGGCTGTGGCGTTGCAACGATGCTCAATTGGTACCAAGGGGCCCAAAGAGTGCCAAGAAAATATTCCCCACACCATGACACCACCACCACCAGCCTGAACCGTTGATACAAGGCAGGATGGATCCATGCTTTCATGTTGTAGACGCCAAATTCTGACCCTACCATCCGAATGTCGCAGCAGAAATCGAGACTCATCAGACCAGGCAACGTTTTTCCAATCTTCTATTGTCCAATTTCGATGAGCTTGTGCAAATTGTAGCCTCAGTTTCCTGTTCTTAGCTGAAAGGAGTGGCACCCGGTGTGGTCTTCTGCTGCTGTAGCCCATCTGCCTCAAAGTTCGACGTACTGTGCGTTCAGAGATGCTCTTATGCCCACCTTGGTTGTAACGGGTGGTTATTTGAGTCACTGTTGCCCTTCTATCAGCTCGAACCAGTCTGGCCATTCTCCTCTGACCTCTGGCATCAACAAGGCATTTCCGCCCACAGAACTGCCGCTCACTGGATGTTTTTTCTTTTTCGGACCATTCTCTGTAAACCCTAGAGATGGTTGTGCGTGAAAATCCCAGTAGATTAGCAGTTTCTGAAATACTCAGACCAGCCCTTCTGGCACCAACAATCATGCCACGTTCAAAGTCACTCAAATCACCTTTCTTCCCCATACTGATGCTCGGTTTGAACTGCAGGAGATTGTCTTGACAATGTCTACATGCCTAAATGCACTGAGTTGCCGCCATGTGATTGGCTGCTTAGAAATTAAGTGTTAACGAGCAGTTGGACAGGTGGACCTAATAAAGTGGCCGGTGAGTGTACATCTGTATTCGTATGAGAATAATTTCATAAATCTGATTTCAGAATGAAAGTTTTTTCCATCGCCTGTTGTTCGTCCTACAATACTTAGTTGTTTACTTTTTAATTGTGTTGTTCTGTTTTATCTTTTATTTGTAAAAAAAAAAAGAATGTGTATGGAGAAAAAGAAAAAAAACCAAACCAAATTCCATGGCCTATGTTTTTCTAATTGGGATTATTTAACTTTTTATGCTGAATACTAAAGGGAATTTTTGAGTTACCTTTGTCAGTTTTGCAGCTGCCATATATATATATATATATTAGGGGTGTCAAATGATTAAAAATTTTAATCAAATTAATCAGAATTTTCAGTGGATTAATCATGATTAATCACACCTGAATCCTAACCATTTTTTCTTTCTGAAATGCATACTAAAGATAAATAAAAGGACACAGATACATAATTATCATTATTATTATCATAATTATTATTTTTTACATAAATATATGTTATTGATATTTGATTTTTTAATTCATTCCAGAAAATAATCAAATCAATGTTATTTGATAAGTTACAGACTGATTTCCCTGCATGGCTCTAGAAGGGTCTCGAGCCTCTGCAGTTTATCCCACTCTGCTGCGAGTTTGTGCTCCTGCGATGACCAGACATGACCAGACATGTCAACCCTCCCGATGTTTCAAAGCCCCCCCCGAAAATCTCCCGGACCGACCTTTCTCCCGATTTCCACCCGAACAACAATATTGCTGCACCACCCGTCACTGGGCGCGCCGTTTCAGACCGAACAATAATAAAGGTTACACCTTGAAGTCGAGCGCGGCGATTAGAACGACTGGCGCTGCAAAGAAATCCGCTACCACCCCCATTTCAGTGTGAAATATTCCCATACCTGGGAGGATTTAGATCGCATTGGTTTCTCTTCCTCCGCATGTTTCAGAACAGCGCTGCTCTTGCTCTGCTGGGCGGAGCTTTTCTTCTTCTCTGTTCTGCTGCGCGAGAACGGGGGGGGGGGGGGGGGGGGGGGGGGGGGGGGGAGCGGGTCTCTGGCGCAAACAACTTGCTGAACCTGACGGCCTGACATATGCCTGCAGGTGGCAGTAATGTGTTGTATAGGATGAAGTGCATTCCCTAGAAGAAGAGGTTCTTTCCGGACCTGAATAATTTGTCACACTGCGCATGCGTGAAATGCGTCAAAAAAATTGACGTAATTAACAACAAACAGCTAATTAACGCCGTTAACGCGCTATTTTTGACAGCCCTAATATATATATATATATTATATTCACTTAGCTAGTGCACTTAGGGTCATTTGATTCATCGTTTCGGAGTGTAAGCCAAACAGTTTATTATAAACATCCCGTCCGTCATGCTGTGACCACTTAACCGTCTGACCGTTTGTTTCTTGTCATGCAGATAATTGCATATAATTTGTTTTCCTGGAAAAATTAAATGAACTGTGACATGTCAGGAGTGAGTATGCCTTCACAAAGTCAACATTCATCATCAACCAACCCATAGTTCCTCGTTCAAAGATAACAACCACTTGAAAGCTGACAGTCGTCTCTGAACCGTGTTTCCAGGAAAACGTCTGTCTTTCCAGAGGGACGGAAGCAGCAGACCTGCACAGCTAAATGCTTCTGGGTAGAGCTACTTCCTGGAAACACACACACGAGCAGTTGACCTCTGAGCCGTAATCCCTGCTGCTGCTGGTCTGTGTGCTCACAGGAAATCACACATACACACACAGAAATGACGACATACACACTACAAAACAAAGAAAATCTTTTATTGTAGGACCATGTAAAATGACCTTTAGGTGAAGGCATCAAACGTTGCACAGGTGACCAAAGAAGGCAAAAGCATTTTGATCCGCGTTAAACATAAATATAAAGGACAATCCACCCCAAAACAGAAATGCAACCATTTCCACATGACGGTGAATGGCTGAATCCAAATGGTTAAAACTAGAGATATTAATGATCCCAGATATGATGGGAATGTTGCCTTCTTTTTTGACATTGACGTTAATCAATCTAGAAAATAGTATGACCATAAATAAATGACCCTTTAACATCAAGTTGTTACCAAAGGGCTCTACTTTTTGTTTATATGGGCTAAAGATGTAATATTATGCTTATCATTTCCAATTATATATCTGCTTGTTAAAAAGTATTTATTGAATATTGATGTTCACAGAGGGACTTATTCACACCTCTTTAAGACTTTAAACATTGCATGAAATAGAAATACTTTTATATTATATTATTTTGTGCACACATTTCCTCAATATTCATAGGTATAAGGTAGCAATAGTGTTTCAGACTATAATACACATTGTAGACAACTTCAATCAGCTTAGTTCAATATTAATAAACCTTCAGATGTACGAATACCAGCCACCACCTGTTTAGTCTACCACAAGTGTTCTGGACTTAAGACAATTTCCAACAATCACTTTCATAAAAAACATCTTATTTAGGAGTATTGTTTCACCACAGGAAGGTAAAGAGGAATTCTGCTTTATGGTGGATCTATTGTTTTTTCTTGTTGTCATTGTGAAATATTTAATTGCAGTAAAAGGAAGAAATTGATACAAGTTGAAAAGTCAAATAACAAGTGAATTCATAGATGCTTGCATACTTATGTGCGTGTGTGTGTGTGTGTGTACTCTCTAACTTTCCTCCCCCTTCTCCCCTGCCCCCCTGATGAGGCGTTTGTTGCCCCTCTTGCCTCCGGGTCCTCGTGGTTTTGCAAAGGCCTGCTTTAAGGTGTGTTCCATCGGGTGCACCTCCTCATACAGGAAGTCCTCCGTCAGCCCGTCGCCGTTGTCTATCTCCATCTACACAAACACACACAACACATGTTAATGGGTCCTTGCTTATATAAGATGACCAGGTTATGGATACATTATGGAGACAATGTTAACTGTCTAACCTGTGTGATTTAGTATGTGCGGGTTATTTGGGTGAGCTCTACCTTCTTGGTGACCTCCAACTGGTAGTCTCTCTCCACCTCGTCCAGCAGACGGTTCTTACAGCTGGAGTAGAGCATCCGTTCCTTGATGCTGCACGTGTACCCAGGCATTGAATATATGAACACTGGAAGAGACAGAAAGGCGTCACTTAAGCAGCTGACATGTACGAGTTCACTTGATCAGATTTATCAGCATCATCTGCTGTTGAAGTTGTTTGGGCAATAAAATATATGTGTCAGACTCACTTAGATAAAACATACACTACACAAAAACCCTCAATAAAAAATGTAACATCTTGTTTTCTAGTACCAAAGTACCAAAAGTCTTAAGCACTTTATTTTCTTTCATCCAATCATTTGTATAATGATTCATGGGGAAGCAGTTATTTCTTATGCATGTTTCCTGATTGATGAACTTAGTTGTTCTGTTATTTGTACTCATTTCTGTGTTTTCACATGGCGCTCACTTCCTTTTATTAAAAAAACAAAA
Source organism: Pungitius pungitius (assembly GCF_949316345.1). Taxonomy (NCBI): domain Eukaryota; kingdom Metazoa; phylum Chordata; class Actinopteri; order Perciformes; family Gasterosteidae; genus Pungitius; species Pungitius pungitius. The sequence continues at coordinate 22,349,422 of NC_084907.1, read as the reverse complement.
AATGATAAATAAAAAGAACTAAACAATACTTGATGAGCAGAGACCATGGCGTTGCTTCCCCCCCCACCCTGCCCACACCTGGGGGGCCACTGTACCCACCCAGTGCCTCCTGCCGCTGCCCTTGGTGGGAATGTTTGAAGATGAAGAAGTGATATCTGGGGCAATCGGAGGGGATCCGGTAGGGGAGCTCGTGGGTCTCTGTCGGCTTGGTGTGAACCAGCTCGACCGTCTCTTTCTCCACGTCCAACTTCTGCAACGTTCAGAAAACACACGCGGCTCAAGGGTCAAGCGCGGCCCATTCCATCCCATTCCATCCCATTCCATCCCATTCCATCTCGTTCCATCCCATTCCATCCCATTCCATCCCATTCCATCCCATTCCATCTCATTCCATCCCATTCCATCCCATTCCATCCCCTTCCATCTCGTTCCATCTCATTCCATCTGCTGCACAATCCACCAGCAGCCAGCAGGTTTCATCTCAGGGCTCACCAGCTGAATGTAGTTGATGCGCCTCTTCTTGAGTTGCTGCAGAGCTTGTTTGGTCTCTTCTTGTAAGGGGAAGGCGAGACCCTGAAGAGTATGTGGCCTTTTGTCGAGGCCAAACTCCATTGTAACCTGCGACAATAAGCAAACAGAACCAGACTTAGCACCCGGTTCGATTCGTCCCAACATCGATATGTGTGTGAGTGTTACGGACCTTCGCTCGAGCCGTTGGCGTCCCGACCCGCCTACGCTCATCCTGTGGATGAAAAGGGTTTTAACTGCCTTCTCGCAGACGCAGTTCAATTTGTACTAGAAAGAAATTCTACATACCCAAATAGCTTTATCCTGCAGAAAGAAAGTAGAAGTGTACAGAATGAGAAGACTACACATGATGTAGGCACTTCTCTGTTAGAGCACATTCAGTTTGTATTGTTTAATAGATATGAATGTGCTTTAGTCTTCTCCGTGTTCCATCAGCCCCCAAAGCCCAACGTTCCAAATATAACATATCAACATGTTTTTGACATTGTGTCATTTCACTCTATATTGAGTTGAGTTGTTAAACTGTAAACTGTGTTGTGTACAAATGAGCCAACGTGTTGAAGTTCCACCTCAGTGACTTTTATCCGTTGCAGTTCCTGCTCGGCTGCGGTGAGCGGAGCGGGGCAGCAGCAGGAGGCCACGTGCCGCAAGTATCCCTGGAAACAAAGGTCGTCCTGCAAACAGCATCACAAAGGCTGCGCTTAATCACCGGCGGCAAGAGGTTCAATGATCAGAGGGTCTTACTCACCTCCACCGTGCCAAACATCTCATCTCTTATGTGACCCCCTCCAAACTCTTTCTTCAGGGTGGCTCGGGTCGCTGCGTACACCATCTTCTGCCTCACCTGACGCGTGCCAGGACACACGGGGGGACATAGTGACACAACCAGTGGTTTTAATCTGCCATATATACACACACAGTAGTTTTTAAAGCTCCCTATAACAAAAAGGTGTTCATCTTGTTATTACTGCACCTGGAGAGTTTATGGATATATATTTTTTAACTATTCCAATTTCTTGTGGGAAAGATGATATCATGCACGTATGATTCAAAGGACACAAATTGTAGATAAAGGAGGAATAATATATCACGTATGTTTAATCAGTTTAAGTCACTTTAGGTTGTACAAACAATAAATTCCCAAACATCTTTATTAATTCAAATATTTTTCACTTGTGGCAATCATTTAAGTTTTACAGAAAAGTTGAATTTAGTCCAGTTTGGCTTAAACAATCATAAATTTGATCAATCAATCAGACGCTGCGGACCCACCGGTGATTGGTCAGGTGACCAGGCGATGAAGACCCACTCGTATCCCTGTGCATTCTGGGAGTCCAGGCGGTAGAGGATGTAGCACGGCTCCTGAGGCGTGAGCAGAGGAAGGAGGAACTGATCGTAATCCTTGTCCCAGCGCTGCGCTGCTTCTCTGTAGGAATCCAACACCAACTCCTCTGCAGACAAACAGCGCATCAGTCACGTTGTACCCTGACCCCCCCCTGACCCCCCCTAAAGCCCACTTCAGATCTGCTGGTTACCATTTCGGATGACAATCTTCATTATTCTGATGGTACCTCCCCTCGCTCGGGCCAGAAACTCTTTCAACTCCGATGTTGCTAAAGTGATATGAGGTCGACAAGTCAAACGTGAGGATGAGGGGGGGGGGGGGGGGGGGGGTTGAATGCAGGTGAGACAGTTGGGTAAGAACCCGAGACTCCACTTCAGGGAGAACATTGGATCTCCTGCCAGAGAGTCACGGCGTCACCTCCAGCGCCTCAGACAGGACGCGGCTGTCACAGACAACAACAACAACAACAACAACACAACTCACGGATTCCCTTCAGAGCCTAAAACACCCAAACTGGTCCCCAAATGTTTCACAACCCACGAATGAAAGAAAGGTACAGAAAGCATTTCTCCTTCTCTCTCTCCATGGTTACCAAACACATCGGCCTCATAAATGATGTAAGGTCGAGTGAGAAAGGTGAGAGGTGAGCTTCTGCCCCCCCCCCCCAACGCTCCAATTACCAAATGTCATAACACACGTAGCTCTTAAAACTGTCAATTCATGATTATTGGTATCACAACATAGAAGAGGGAGATTTATACTGACAATCAGCTGCATACTGTTTACATGCGTTGTCTTTTTATTCCAAAATGAACTACACAGCTTTATCAAGTTAAAGGAGGATATCAGAACATTACCAGTGAGATTAGGAGAATGCAATACATGCAATGTCACACGTTTAGGCCAAAAAGAAAAGGATTAAAGCTGAACGGAAGTGGGATGGAAAGAGCGGAAAGTGAACTCACCGTTGATTCCAGTTTGGTGGGACATACTCGCCGTCAGCGTCACGCTCCTCTGACGAAGGAAGGACAGGGTCCAGGTGTCTGTGGTCCTCCTCTCGCCCAGCGGCCTCTCACACTGACACCAGACCGGTGGACGCGACATAAACGCTTGGTGGTGACTCAGGAGATTCCTGGCACCTGAAACACAATCTGCGGAACTGCGGCGGATGAGTAATAAGGTGCCGGTCAGTGGAGACGTCACCGAACCACGCATCTAAAACCCCTCTCAGTATCAATGACCACGACTTACAAAGGTGTCTCTTAAGTCACATTCTATCCGCCACTAGAAATACATCACTCATGGCATCGGTCAGTGCGCCACATGTGACCACATTTCATCACTCATTTAAAAGAACAATCTGATGTCATCACTGTGTATTTGTGGTCAGTTCATTTTGATCGGCACTTACTTTCAATAGTTCATAAAAAGCTATTTAACTATATAAATATGAAAACATGTTATGTGTGTATAAATATGTAGATATAAGGGTTAGTTGGCTCCTGAACAATCAGTACTAATGGATCCATTACTGGCCATAGAGGACACCAACATCCTCCACGTCACACACTTCCAGGTTAGAACAAAAATAAAAAGAGGTCATTTCTCTCCTTTCGCACATGTTTGGTGTGCACCTGTGAGGTTACCTGTGATGGGTTCATCCATTATTCACTCAGCGGTGAGTGCACAGGCATCTATGCATTATTCAAAAGAACCCCCACCCCTCTTCTTCTTCAGGACACACGCCATGTGCACCAAAAGAAAAACCCCCGTTTGAAGGAATGATCGAAACTGGCAGAGTTTCTCTTTCGCTTGTTTGTGTGTCACTGATTTCACACACTGTTACTCACCCTTGGAATACCTAAAAAGAACAATTGATGCTGTATTCCGTATCATTACAAGTATGATTTATCCAACTTTGGTGACAGCTTTTTAAAATTTGAGGATTTGCTGCTTTCTTTGTCTCATGTAAAAAATCAACTAATAACAAAAAAAACGAGAAGTACTTGAGACATTTGGAATGAAGGTTTTCCACATCGGAATTCTCCCAATTCCATTAACTGCCAGATTACCGAATTACGGATAATGAAAATAATCTTGTTTGAATCCTTAAACTGTAAATAGAGATTCATCCAAAGTAAAATAAAACTGCGGATGTCAAGAATAGAAGAAAACAGTAGCTCTTATTTTTAACTGAAACACTTTATTACAAATATTGAAACACTGATTATTTTTTAAATACATAAAATAGCAAGGAACACAGTGAAAATGACACATTTAAAATATCAAGAAACAGTTAAAGTGTTTGAGGATTATAAAATAAAATGGCATAAAAAGTTCTCAGAACCGCATCAAAAAGGTAACAAATCCAACAGGGAAAAGTGATTTAAATAAAAGGAAAACCGTCTTCTCTGCTCAAGGACCAGGCCTCGTGGTTCTCATCAAGCCCTCGGTGACAGTCACATGACACCCAGCGATGTTTGTGACGAGGGAGCCGGCAGGAAAGTCTTTATGCGTCGTCCGTACACGGGAGCCAAAAGGCCTGTGAGGAGAGCAGAAGAACAAGGTGCAGATGAGCACAGGGCTCTCAGCGGGCCCCCTGCTGTGTGAGCTCACCATGTTGCTGCAGGCGCTGGCGAACGTCATGAATCTGGGGTTGAACTGCAGCGTGTTGATGGGTCCGGGATGTTTCCCATCCAGTACAGCAACCTTCATCCCGCTCTCGGTGCTCCAGACGTGGACTCTGCCGTCCTCGGAGCCTGGACAGCGACACACATCTGATCATTTGTCCCAATCAAAGAAAAGATCATAATAAAACATGAAAAATGAATGTGAATTTTTTGGGTTTACCGATCATGACAAACTGAGAGTCTGGGGTGAAGCAAGCCTCCAGGGAGACGCCTTTGCTGTTGTTGTAGCCCTGAACATAAGGACAGACAACACCTTCAACCCAATATCCAAACTGGTGTGACTCAGGAGGTTGGAAATGAATGGATGTCTCTTACAGAAAACGTGTGCAGCACCGATCCGTTGAAAGCGTTAATGACACGAATCATCCCTCCATTGGTGGAGACGAGGATCAGTTTCCCGTCATTACTGAATTTGAGTCCAGTCCAGTCACAGACGCGATTAAACCTCATATCGAAGGAGGCAAAGGGGCCCTTTTCACACAGAGATCCAATTTATTAATAGTACAACAGGATAAGGAAATAAAGCACAGTACAGTGGGGGATTTGAGTTTTACTTTGTCGAAAGCACGGAGGTCGTAGAGTTTAATGGCCTGTGATTCCACTCCTGCAGCAAATATCAGCCCATCGGGGTCAAAGGAGCACACAGGTTTCCCCAGTGGGTTGGTCACACCCTGAAGCACATACACACCAAGCCTGGATTATGATATTGCAAAAGGGTTACCAACATATTTCATCCTTTCTAACAAATAAGACATAGAATGTTATAATAATGTCTCTCCCTCCATTTGGTCTTTGGGGGTTTAATGCCTTCGACCATTGGGTTTTAGTTGAGAAGGCGGATCCAAGCAGGGCAGCTGATACCCACGGGTCACAGTACAAATGCTAATTAAAAATGATGTGCAATAACTTGATGTGCAGCAGGAGCTGTAATTATTTAACTCCAGTAAACGGCCCGATTCTCACTTGACAGTTCGGAGCGCGCAGATCCCAGATCCGGATTGTTTGGTCCAGCGAGCCGGAGATGAACGAATCGTCCACTGGTGACATTGAGAGAGCAATAACTCTAAAATCACAACAACAAAAAACATCATTAACAATTACAATAAGAAATTCATCATTCTACACAAACTAAACAAAGACCTGATAAAACGATTGAAACCTGACGATGACGGCGATTATTCTGTGTTTCAAGCGTACATCTTTCTCTGTGTATTTATTATGCGCTTATTTTAATAACGATTTGATGAGGCAAAGTTACACAGCATGTGAACTTAAGCTGCAATGATTACACAAATAACAAATTGACACAAAGTTAATCTACAATATTAAGATAATCCATCAATAATGGACATAAGTACATTTCATCATAAAAGGCTTCACAAATGTGTTGATTTGCCGTTTTTTTGCCGAGTTGAAGGTTTGAAGCCCGACGCTACGTATCCTGTGTCCCAGTGAAACAGTCAGTCTTCTTTTTCTTTAACAAAAATCTTGAGATTTGGAACGTTGGTTGAACAGAACAAGGAATTTAATGATTAAACAAACAATCTGTAATCTGTTTGAATTATGGAATGCGTTTGCAGCACTAATGTGCAAATACTTTGATACTACTTTTCCATCTAGTGTGCATACTTAGGATTCACAATTCTTTTCTAAAGTGGAAGTAGCTTTGTTTTGTTGACTCGAAAAGGACTGAATGAATGGACTGGTTTGTTAAAAGTGGTTTTGCACGCACACCGTGTGAGACGACACCAAACAGATGTGTTTAGATTCATACAGTGTGTCTTTTACTCACCTTGCAGTGTGACCTGGAAAATATCTGATGTACTTGTTGTCCGTGAGTGACATATATCGAATGGTATCTACAACACACAAAATATATATATATAATATTTTCCCAAACCATTTCAAAGCACTTCTATTTGTACTATGTTGTAGTTTATAGTTCCGTCCTGAGGTAGTACCATCTAGTTTGTTGGAGCTGTAGACTACAGTCTGTGCATCTCCATGTGTGTAGTGGATGAGGTCCACTCCATACTTCTTGCTGAAAAGGGTCCTTTCAGGTCTGAGAAGAGACATTATATTTAAACCTGTTAATCGCTCGATCACCTGATCAACATCATTGTCACATCCATGTGGACCAATTCCTACTTTGGAACAATGTAAACCACGTATATATGAGAATGTATCGTTATTTGTGTGCATGAAACATGAGCTAGTTGTTGATTGGCCACTTACTTTCCTTCTCTGATATTATATAACACAATGCAGTCGTCGTCGCTACTTGCTATTGCGTTTTCACCATCTGGGCTGAAGTCCACACAGTTGACTTTCTGAGAATTTTCTCGATACGTTCGGGCGACCCTGAAACTTCTCAGCACGCTGTCAGTGATCCTCATGTCTGCAGCTTTCTTATACAAAATAAACCCTCACGCTCCATCGGCTCCTCCTGATTCAATGGAGCCCGGCCGTCATTTCTCGCGAGCAATTTGACAGCATCATTTAGGAGCTTTTGGAGCAATATAAAATAGTACATTTAAAGAAAAAACTAAATAAAATCAAACGTTACCAATAGAGTATCATTTGCAATCGTCGCGCAACTTGACGGGACAACTATGCGCTTGCTTTTAATGTCTTTGTTTGCCAGGGAGGCGGGGTTCTATTACATTCAGCGGGTTCACAGAATCGGCCGGTAGCGGGAGGAGAAACAAGCACCTCCTGTGTGTGACAGGAAATACGACACACCACGAAAGGAAATGCGTGCTGCATGCATTTGGACATTTTACAACCCTGCTTTTAGAATTGGTCTCGGAGGGCAGCAGGGAAAACAAAGTTAAACCCACTTATTTTATGTTTTTGATCGGCTTGACTAAATTTTAGGCAACAATCTAAATAGTTTTTGTGATAAGTGTACAAAACATACAACCCTAAATCAGAACACCGCACCTATTTAAATGAACGAATGCCAAGATCACAATAAAAATATTGTATTCCCCTGCTTTTATTTGAGATATAGAAAATAGGGTGTACGCCTTTATGCCTTGATTGTGAAAGGTGCGGAACCGGAAGTCGGAAACTGCGACCATGTGTCCTCTAGAGTTTATTTGCATCTCCACACTCCCCAAATGAATAGCTGTAGAAGAATAGCCTTTTGCGACTTGAAACAGGGGCTGTCCGCCGCCTTCTCTCCGGGGAAACCGCCGACAAACCGCCGCAGGTGCCCCGAGGCAGCGCCGCCCCTCAGCCGGAGCCATGCCACCGGAGCCAAACCCCGGCTGAGGGCCATCGACCTGGCGCAGAAAGTCCAGCGGGAGAAGGCACCTCCTCCTCCGGCGGCGGCGGAGCCTTCGCCGTCGCGGCAGCAGAAGAGGGTGACGGAGCTGAAACGGTTGAGTCTGCAGCTGCAGGGCGTCCACCCCAACGTGCTGGCCAAGCACCTCCACAGAGGCGTGCTGTACCAGGACCGGGACGTGGTGGTCATCAACAAGCCTCTCGGGGTTCCTGTCAGAGGTAAATGGGGGTCCACTCACACTGACTGATGCACATCTTAATGTATGGGCAATACCCATATAATGATGATTTTATATTCAATGTTGGTCTGCTGATATATTGACATTATTCTCCAGTTGTAGTCTGGTGTTATATCATCAGCACTGGAATAGATTTCACACAAGTACGGTTAGAATTGTCAAACCATGTTAAAGCTGAACCCGAATACGTACCCATTTGGGGTTGTTGTTCTCAGATGACAGTGGGGCCACATCCATCTCCTCTGTGCTTCCCGTTCTCTCCAAAATGATGGATGGGTTGAAGATCAAGTCTGATTCTCAGCTGTTCCCTTGTCTGAAGCTGGAGAAGGAAACGACAGGAGCTTTCCTGCTGGCCAGGAGTGAAAAAGTAGTGGAGCACGTACTCAACCTTCACAGAAATAACCAAGTGCAGAGAACGTACTGGTAAGATACAGTTGTAATGTGGGGATGGAAGATAAGTGGTTAGATTCTTAACACGCTTCTAATCGTTCACTTGCGGCTCAGGGTCATCACAGTCGGTGTCCCTGTTCCAGCAGAAGGAGTGATTGACATTCCCGTCATAGAGAGAGAGGTCACAGGCCCTCGGCCACATTTCAAGGTGCCTCTTTTCTGTGGTTTTATTGCTGTTTTTCTTTATTCATCAACATCATCTTACAGAAAAATGTATTCCAAATATGACAATGAATTGCTGTATTCATTAGTTTAAAGAAAGTAGCAGTTTCAGCTTAATAATGCAAAGAGCTGCTTTCTTTTCAGTGTCGTCTCTTCCATTAGTTTGAACTTTGAACTTTTTATTATCACTATTTTCAGATGGCTCTCAGTCCTCTTTACAGAATGAACGATACTGGTGACGGTGTGACCAAGGTCCGAGCCCATCGGCAAGCCCACCCAGCAGCGACCAAGTACAGAGTCCTGGACAGCAGCAGTGGTTGCAGCCTCGTGGAGCTCCAACCTTTAACCGGTACCACTGCTGGCTTTTGCCACAGGAATTTAGTGCCAATTCATTTTTGGTAAATTCCTTTTTCAAGAAGTGTTCTGTTTTTCTTTTGTTGTCTTTCTTCTGTCCACAGGGGAGAAGCACCAGATGAGGGTCCACATGGCACTTGCTCTGACATGCCCCATTCTTGGTGACCACAAATATTCCCACTCGAACAAACTTGCCCCCCAGGTAAAATATGTTTACAATGTACCGTATGGAGCAACTCTTGCGGCATCGATACAGTGTGGAAAGTTTTAAGGGTATTTTCTCAAACCCATACAAATGGAATAGGCTCACCTACATCTCTACAGTAGCTCCGTCTCTGTCACTAAATATAATGAGTGCTTTGCATAATAAATCACTAACGGGTTCCTTTTGGTGCCCAGAAATTGCCAGACCGTGTGCTGGTAAGACTCGGACTGGAACAGAGCAAGATCCGGCACCTTCCCCTCCACGTGCACGCTCGACATGTCGCGCTGTCAGGACCCAGTGGGGCGGCCATCGGCGTGTCCTGTGCCCCCCCAAAGTACTTCATGCAGACGTTGAACCAACTGCAGTTAACTCTTCCTGATGGAAAGGACTAAAAATACCTTCGGCAATCCAAGTGATGCTGATGTCAGACCTCCACGCGGGGTCTGTGGGTATCATGTGTGTATCATGTGCGTATCATGTGTGTATCATGTGCGTATCATGTGCGTATCATGTGCGTATCATGTGTGTATCATGTGCGTATCATGTGCGTATCATGTGCGTATCATGTGTGTATCATGTGTGTATCATGTGTGTATCATGTGCGTATCATGTGTGTATCATGTGTGTATCATGTGTGTATCATGTGCGTATCATGTGCGTATCATGTGTGTATCATGTGTGCCATGAATGTGTTTTGTTTTGTTTGCTCTCATGGTTCTTTTGTCTTTGGTACGATAAAAAATATCTCTGCTTTCCAGATGCGTCACAGATTTCATTTGGACTCAAATCTTCCAAAATGAACACTACTTTAGGATTTTTGAAACATATGTTTTCAGCAGAAGTTTAAAGAAAATGTGGAACTAAAGAAAACGCTGCCACCACTAATCTAAAGGTTGAGTGGTGAGAAGCAGAAGAACAGACTCATTTCATGGCTTTACTCATCCTACTGCACTCTATACAGTAACTTAGGACTTTTTCACACTTATAACATATTAGTTTGTTTTATCAGTTCATAATAAGTTACAGTGATAGTTTTACCATGTCTGCTGAAGGTATTTCCTTGTTACCTAATGTAACACAGCAAGGGTTTGTCGCTTTTCTTCTGAATTCAACCACAAACAGTGCAAAATAAATTCCTTTTTGAAAGAAATCATAAAATACTTATTCCGTGAATTTCCACCCATGGTGGCCTTGTTCTACGCTTCCATCGCTAAAGTAAATGAAGCAGTTAAACCATATCTGCATTCAACTGGGCAAAACCCTGTTGCTTATTTAGATTGCATTAAGGTTAAATGTAATAAATACATTTATAGTGATAGTCCTTCCATTGTTGCTGCTCTTCATATTAATTGGTAAGTTAGACATTGCCACCTTTAAGCGCTTTTATAAAAAACCACATCGTGTAGTTATTTAAAACCATTTTAAAGGAGTTTTATTCTAATAGACGCAATGTATTTGACAAACTACATTTTTTTTACTAAAATGGAAACAATGCTTTTGAAGTGCAGCGTTTCCTACAGAATTCTGTCTTCCTTTAACACTGTTGAGGTACTTGTAGTCTACTTTGAGTATTTCAGAAGGCAATATTTATTTATAAATACATTTGCATTCCTTTATTCAATATTCTTTCAGGGCATTTTTTTAAACGCCTTCTGTGTAAACCTAACAACATAATTTGTAGAGATCCAAATCTGTAATCTGGTAAGAGGCACCATTACGGTTTGAATTCATTATTAAAAAAGGCCCCAAACGACTCCTTAAAAGTTAAGAGCTGCATTTCTACATCTGGTGCTAAATACTCAACTGTCAATTTGGAATTATCCCGACTTGGTACAAATATAAACGCTGTATTAACTCAACAAAGGGTTTCCATCCGGATGTCCGGTTTAATAATCTAACGTACATACAATAATTTGGCAAAATTGTCAAAGAGTGATCTAATCAATAGCTTTGACATGAGAATCATTTTTCCAAATTCCTGAATTACTACAATATAGAACTTTGACCATGTGACGATTTGAGGATCAACTCACTCAATGATCCACAAGCATAAATTATGTCTTCTTTTTTTTTTAAAACAGGCACAAGTTTTTCAGCTTTAAACGTATCAATACATCAATACATGATCCAAAATGCAGTTAATATAGAAAATAAAGTTGCGAGAGGTGGTCCCTGTAATTGTCCATTAAGATGTCATGTAGTTGGACTTGGAAGAGACTATTTGGTAAATGGTCTGTGGGGTTAAGTAGTAAAGGTTAAATATCCCCACATTGTTTTGATGCATTTACAGGACACTGCAGCACCTCTGCAGAGCTCAGGAGGCCAATCATAGTCCAGCAGGGTGAGACTCAAGTCTCCGTTACTTGCCAGTTTAAAGGTTACAGAGGCAATGGCTTACAAAGGTAGTCGAGAAAAAGAACAGTCCAACCAATCAGCTGAAAACAGAAGAAAAAAAATATCTTTGCTGTTGTGATGCATTCCTCAGAGAGAAATAATGATTGATCCCTTTCATGTGAGATGATGGTCATGGTGGTTTAGAGAGTCAGGGTGGATTCTGCATAGTCAACAATCAGCAACCAGAGGTCCCCACGAGTCCTCTCCATTTAGCTCATGACATCCGGACTGGCGCAGATGATCTCCTGGATCTCTCGGACCACAATGATGCGGGCCAGAACCTGCTCCACCTGCTGAGCCGTGAGGGGCTGAGACGAGTACCACATGGGGCTGTTGGGGGCGACGACAGGCTCTGGAGTCATGTAGTAGGCGTCGTTACGTCCCTTCACGCTTTGAGGACTGGAAAAGGACGGTTAAATAAACAAAAGGGAGTTTAGTGTTTGTTTGTTTTTTACAATAAAGAATGATTCAGTTACAAAAGGATTCATTGGGTGACTCACCATTTGAAGAGATAAAAGTCATAAAGTTTAATTGGGCAGCGAAGGGGATTCTCGGGGTCCTCGGCCTGCTCCTCATACATGTCATCAGTTCCTGAAACAGAAACGACGGGTCAGCGAGCTGTGGTCAAAGGCTGTGCCTCAGAGCCAGAACCACACGAGTGCCTTACTGTTTTGAGCACCTTTCTGTCCTGCGCTGTTTGGACCTTGTCCTTTGAGAAGGCGGATGCTGGTGGCCTTGTCCTTGGCATTGGCCGGGTTCTTCTTTGTGTGCCTTAGGACCTTTGAGAAAGCTGCTTTCATGTGCTGTTCAGTGGTCATCAGGTGGAAATGCCTGTGACGAACCACAAACACAGTCATCGCATCTCAACTACATGCCTGGATCGACCAAGAGAAAACACTCAGGCTGTTTGGTGCAGGGACGAGGTCACTCACTTAGTGTTGAAATACATTAGCGTTGTGAGCAATGTGGCTGGTGAATGTGCACCGAGCTGTTTGCACTCCCACAGCATCTCCTCTGTCACGTGACTCGGGATGACATAACCTGAGGTGGAAACACACACAATGAGCAATTCTTCCCATTAAACAATTAAAAGATGAATGTTGATCATCTCTTACCTAAAGGATGGACACTGGGTTTCCAACCGTCCAGAATTTTGTGTAAACAACCACAAAAACGTGTGTAGTACGGATCAGAGAAAATGTCGTCCACGCGGCCGTTCTCAAAGAGATACTGACATGAGAACAAAAACAAACAGCTGGTTAAATCTCGTATCGAGACATTTGGCGTCACGCGGCGCTGAGCATTGGGGAGGCTAACCTTTTGTATACACAAAAAAACATAATATAGAACATCGGCTGTGAATTGCTCTTCGTCCGATCCCCGCGCCTCCTGCGTCATCAGGGAGAGGCCCAGGTTCAGCTCGGCGACGGCGCTGGACACCAAGTCCTCTTGGTACCGCAGCGGCTGGCGACCTGACAGACGGAGGAGGCAACGTTGTTGTCAGTGCTGTGACAAATAACGGCAATTAAAGGTTCTCAGAACAATGCATTGGGAGTCAAGACAAAAGTGAGTATCTACTTAGAAAATGGCATCAGTTTTTTTTAGGGATGTGACTAATTGTTAGTGGACTTACGTCCTATGGGGGCAAGCTTGGTCTTTTCCTGCTTGTTTAGCTCTGCGTTTTTTCGCTTCACCCAAAGACGCCAAACCTCCAGGCCTTCCTCTGGCTTCAGGCAGATAGGAACCATAATCTCTGTAGGGGGTTCGTTACCCTCCGTCTCCATGTGGCCCTGCAGGAAAGAGTACGGCAATGACTTGTGGGGGAAAAAAGAGCCGCAAAAAAATGGATATCAGAACTGTATTTCCTGACTTTAACAAATTGTCTACTGTGTTTTTTCATGATGGCCACAGCACAGAAAGTATATATTAGGATTCCTTTTCTATGCATTGAGCTATGGAAACACAGGTTGCACAGCACTTATCAGGTAATGAAAAAGGTCCATTCAAACCTGCAGATGGAGCTGCTGCTGCTCTTGTCCATCCTCTCCTTGGCTCTGCTGTTGATTTGGGTCCCAGATGTGTACCGACTGTGTGGCGTTGTAAGTCCCTCCTACAGTCTGCACTGCCACGGGGATGTGAATGTTCCCGTTCATGAACTGAGCTGGGAACAGGGTCTGTACAATTTCTTCCTGTGACCCAGCGGAGACCGACTGCACATCCGCGGACCGCGATGAGGAATTGGGGGACATTTTGTCCTTTCCGTTGGTGGTGGTAACCTGCATTGTGTTGTATGTGTCCTGTGGTATTGCAATGTGAGTTACCCCCTGCTGCTGTGGCGTGGAGTACACAGGGATGGTCCAGGTCTCGCCCGTGGGACTGGTGATTGTTCCTGTTGTGCTGTACAGTTGCGCGCTGTCAACAGTGAGCAAATCTGGCCGTAGGGACACATAGCTTTGCTGCTGCCCTTGAGGGATGGTTAGAACTGTGGCCACCTGTTGGCCCTGTGGTACAGCGTACGACACAGCGAGGGGGACGTCCACTTTGCGCTTCTTGGCAGGTTGGAGAACCGTTGAGACAGCGGCGGACCTCCTCTCTGCCTCCCTGGGAGAGTCCTGTTGCTGTGAATGAGACATGGCCTCTATGGTCTGAATCTGGATCTGTTGGCCATCTTGCAGTTGAATTTGTTGGCCACTTTGAAGCTGAATTTGCTGGCCCCCTGGAAGCTGAATCTGCTGTCCACCGTGCAGCTGAATCTGCTGACCGCTTGGGAGCTGAATTTGCTGGCCTCCTTGGAGCTGAATTTGCTGGCCTCCTTGGAGCTGAATTTGCTGGCCTCCTTGGAGCTGAATCTGCTGGCCTCCTTGGAGCTGAATTTGCTGGCCTCCTTGGAGCTGAATCTGCTGGCCTCCTTGGAGCTGAATTTGCTGGCCTCCTTGGAGCTGAATTTGCTGGCCACCCTGGAGCTGAATATGCTGGCCATCATGTAGTTGAATCTGTTGGCCTCCCTGTAGTTGAATATGTTGGCCTGCCTCCAGCTGAATTTGCTGGCCACCTGGCAGCTGAATGTGCTGGATTTGTTGTCCACTTGACAGCTGGATTTGTTGTCCTCCGGCTACAGCTGCAACTAGCTGCGCCTGAATCTGTGGAACCCAGTTGATGAGGTCACAAGCCAGCATCACATGCATGATGCACATGATAACAGTGACGGTTTAAATGCATCCAGTACCTGCTGCTGCTGCTCCTCTGTGAGCTCTCCATGCTGGACAAAGTGAGCTGTTGAGATTCCCTGCAGGTCCTGCTGAGAAGGGGAGGCCACCTGAAGAACCTGGCCAACCGACTGTCCTTGCTGTTCCTGAATCTGAACCTGGCACACAGGGAGAATTGGAAGAATAATCAGGCCAGTCTGCAGTCAAATCAATAAATGGCTTTTGCAGTGATGGATTGAAGAAAAAAAAAAAAGGTGAATTTAGACATTTCTAACGATAATGTGAAGCTGCACTAGTAAAAAAGCTTTCAATAATCTGTTGAAAGACCATTGAAAGGTGTTAAAGAACAACGTAAATGTTTCACTGAATGGATTGATTTTAATATGGGCTCATCATTACATTGAAGTTACCTAAAAACATGTTAAATACACCTGCAGTAGAAGGGCAGCCGTATTGTCAGGGGGGAATAATGAAAAACGGACAAAAAGAATCTGACAGTTTAGTCATCAATTAAAACTGTAAATCCTTCCTGATCCTGTGGATAAAAGTATCTACTTCAATGACTTTTACATTACATGCAATTTAGCTGACGCTTTTATTCAAAGCGACTTAACTCGCACCGAAAGACTAGAAACACCCCACAGGACCCCAATAGTCACTTGTTACATCATGACATTGGCATATAAACTAACCTGCACCTGAAGCTGCTGTTCAGACTCTTGATGCACGGACAGATGAGGTGAAATCTCTGCCGAGGTCACCTGTTCCGGTCATAATGCATGTGCATATATGAAGTGCAGCAGATTGACCCCCACAGTGAAGAAAATAAATACCACCATCTCGAAAAGCAATCACAAAAAAGCAAAGGGGGGCCAGCTCTTACCGGACCAGCCAGCTCTAAGAGGGAGCCGGCCACTTCGGTGCTGTCTGTGTACACACAGTTGGTGTCCTGCTGCTGGTACACCATGGCTGTGGTGGTGGCAGCCCCTCCCTGCTGGCTGAACTCCTGCAGCACCTCCGAGCCCTTGGCCAGAGACTCCAGGAACTCCTTCATCCTGTGCTGAGGAACAGTGCGGGCTTTCTGCCGTACATACTCATCGAAGGAGACCACCCCACTGTCCTGCTCATTCATCCTCAATTGACCTGGAGAGAAGCATTTTACAGTAGTTTAGTCCAAAACTGCTCACGTCTTCAACGCAGAGCGGATATTCATATGCACAGGGAGCGACCAATTAAACATACATTACATAATTAGCTGACTAATGTCATTTAAATCTGCTGGGAAATAAGTGGACGTTGCTACAACACAGCATACGGGACAAAGTGCATTTGGGCTTCGAACACAAACACCGAGTTACGCGTCAAATGTTTCTAGTTACGTTGGGCCAAGTCATAGCTTTAGCAAACGGTACATTCTTGTAACATATGACACGTGTTGAAACGTTTATAGGTCCACAAACATGACGGCTCCTTAATGTTTAAGGATGGTATCAACGCTACAGCTAACGTTAATGGTTAGCAAGTTAGCTTCACGGTGCTAGCAAGGTAGTGTTTGGACACAGCCCATATGGATAGTTTAGTTGTTAACAACCGCGGGCTGTATTCAACACCACAGAAAACCACTTTGACGTCTAATCGCTGTAAATTACGCCATCGACAGTCGCTCGTGGAACAAAGCGACGGACATCAAAGCAGCAGTCCATTCATTGCGTGTAACATTAAGCTAGCTAATCGTCGTGCTAATGTTAGCCAGCTAGCTCGACGGCTCAGGATCCTGTCATGCTACCTTAAATAAAACGAAATCCTCTCCTTTCCGCCAAGGCACGGCGTTTAAAACTAAAAAGCCGAAAAACGTCTAACAGCTACCGTCACCACACCGTTGACTTAACGACATAAGTCAGTGCGGCGTGAACCCGCAGAACAACGCGGCGAGAAGGTTGCGAGAGAAAAAATGTTGCGGCGGGCGGGCGAGGTCTGACGTCTGCTTATTTCAGCGTGAGATCCGAACCACACACGACGGTGTTTTAATAAAAAAAACAAAAAAAAACGAGTTCCCCAGCTGCAGCAAAGCACATATTTGAGTATCCGTTTGAAGAGTCGTATCACAACAACCTACACTTCTCTGCTCCACATGCGAAACACCTCCGCCGTGTTTATCCCGTCAGGTTTAAAACGACGGAAGTTAGGCCCCAAAAAGACAACAACGCGACTCCTCTCCAGACTCCTCAGCCAGTGACGGCGTCCCGGGCTCCAACGACTCCCGTCCTCACACATGGCAATTTGGGGGGAAAGGGCATGGTGGCACAGGCTTGCAGAAATGTAAAGATATGTCACATATGGCAAGTTAGTTGGAAAGATTTAGTCGAATAATACATCTAAAGGAAAGCATTTATTGAGTGATTTTCATTCAAATTAAAACCGAATTGACACTTTCATATTACGTTGTACATCAGCCTCACTGTGATCTCAATATGCCACAAGGCCTGTGAAAGGACTGTGGAAGCTCAGAAAGATGCTGAGAAATGGACTTTATTTTGTTCACGTTGAGTCATTTTAAAACGAAACTAAAACATATACACTCTGCAGCGATGTTAAAATGCTTCCCATAAATGTTGTGGTGTTGGTAAACATTAGAATGCATGTACCTTTAACAAAATCTAACTTCCCCAGTCTGCCTTAAAGAGCTAGGCATGTGCAGCTGAGGGCCTGCCCCAGTTCTCTCCACAACAAACTGCCTCTCGCCCTTCTTAAGGTGGACCGACACAGATGCACTGGCTGCATTGGCCATGTCCCCATCACACTGGAGAGGAAATAGTTAATTCCCACACTCAATGCAGACCACAGGGGCTATGTGGTGGAAGCAGTGGAGAGAGTAATACACGTGTATCCTTAATAATTGTCTCAAATAAAATTGCTTACTGTAGCAATAAAAAGTTTTTTCCAAGCTTGCCTGTATTTTTACTATGAAAACTGAGTCTGCAAACCCACTGGATTACACAGTGGAATTATTGTGAAACTCTATATTACAATTTCTTCAATTTGGACCCTTCACAATTGCCAGAACAACCTGATACTGTACGATCAAGTCAAAGTGCAAGTGCGAACCAGAACACCCCTTACACCTTGGTAACAGTTCATTCAGATGGAAACAGTGACAGCGAGGAGGGCGACGAGCAGGTTGTTAACAGCGCAGCCTCACAGACACCCGTCATCCAAATGGTGTCTGAGCGGGACGACAGTGAAAACCTTCCTCGGTCTGGAATCACATCAACACCAGTAGTCACTCTGCACTGGCCAAGGGTTTGAGACCAAGGAGCTGACGACGCTGATACTTCTATTAAAATATACTCTCTAGTAGACGTGTGAGCTCTGAGGAAGAAGGCCGACGCATAACGCGGGAGTCATACATAGTAAAAGTTATAGAATTTATACACAATTTTTGTTCACTGGCTATAACTATTAGGGCTTACAAAATATGATCAGTACTTAATTGAAAATATCCACTAGCTACATTGTAAAATGAATTCAAAATTCAGGTTTGCAAATGGATTTCTCCAGCATTAAATAACAAGACTTTTCCTCTTCTTGACTCTCCCTGTCTCTCATTTTGAGGATTGCACAGCCCTGTACTCCCAGCCCTTCTGCTTGATCCTTCTTGCACCGGTCAGATCCTCTCTCGTGCTTCTCTGGCAGCCCTCCGTGTTGCTCTGCAGCTCCTTCTGTGGGCACGGGTCACCTTCGCTCCCTATGCTGTGGTCTTCCATTCTGCATGGGGTTCTTTGGCAAGTCTTTCACTCATCTACATCCATCTCGCACGTCTTGTATCTCAGTGGGTTTTCTCCACAGGGCATTGAGAAGCGTAAAAAGTGAGTAACAGCTGTTACTGCCTTCTTTGGGTTTATTTGCTTCTAGAAGTAGAGTGTCCACTGGCTTTATGGGCTTGTAGGGAACTGGAGGCGCTCAGGCTGGCAGTCAGTTCTTGGGCCAGAATTCTTGAGTTAGCTCGGGCATTTTCTTTGGTTGTCATGGGATGCTGGGATACTTGTCTAGAGACCATTCAAGGGGCGAACAGAAGTGAAGTGCTTAAAGGGGTGGAGGAGCTTGTGAGGTAGATTCTTAAAAAACATTTGAAAAGGGCCTCGAAGAAAACCCGGGTAGACCTGAGGCTAAGTAACTGGCAAACTACATCCTGTCCAGAAAAACGACTTGGTTATAAGGGGAGCGTTGAGTCTCCAGCTGCTGCACATCAGAAGGAATCATCTCCCTGAGCGCCCTCAGCAGTGATGCATCAGCATCACTGGTATGAAGATGATGTCACAGACCTCTTCGCTGTCTCTGTTGTCAGGAGCACCACTCTTTGTTATCCAGACTTCATGAAATCAATGACATAATGTGGACAGACAAAACTCTTCTCGCCATCTGATTGGTGTTTTTGTTTAGCTTACCTGAATAATAAGTGAAAGCTGATTGTTCTCATTGTGTATAATATCATGATGTAAACATTTTGCTTAGCTCGTCCCAATAAATTGCATATTTCCTCAATCCTGCATTTAGACTATTTGAAGTTTTGGTTTTGCACAAAACTGTCCGATTGGTCAATTTAGCACACAGATCAGGGTATGGTGGGCCCTCTTGTGGTTACAAATGGCAAATTTACACATTGATTTGCTCCGTTTGCAGGATGAGAAGTATCTATTCTATTATAAGTATCTAGGATATTGAAATGTATATATTTATAGAAAAAAGTAGTGCAAGCGTATGTAACTGACCTAAAGTGTCGAAAACATTGGGAATGCGGGACTTTGTGTCGGCATCCAGAGCTTACCCCGAGGGACGTTTACACCGTCCAACACTGAAAAAAAAGAGGCACCTGCAGCTCAGCACCCTGCATTTGTATTTATGCCACAATATAAAAAGTTCTCTCAGTATCTTTTGTTTCCCGGGCCACAATGTACTGCTAATAAAAACCCTGCTGCTCCATTGTTCAAATCACCTCAGATGCCGTGGTCTCCACAGTATCCATTACCTTTTTATCTTGTATTCCCCGTGGTACCTGGAATTTTCTACCCAACAAACCCTCCTCCTTTGCCTGCCACAAGCACAAAGGCTTCGTTAGCCACACCGGCCGTCACCACTAGGCATGATGAGAAGCCTCTTAAAACTACCACAAGGTCAATCTCAAGATCTTCAGTCCCACAACAGTAATTCATATCGTCGTCATCCTCAGACCTACCAGATCCCTGCGTTAGATCCTCCCAAGTATCCCTCTACCCACACCTTTATATGGCAGCACATTATGTTCCTCAGCCATCTCTACATTTCCCTCAAAGGCCCAAATCAGCTCCATGAAACTGGTACGAGTTCTTCTGACAGCCTCCAGGAACAACACAGACTCTCCTTTGGTTTTGGTGACTTAACTTCACGGATTTGGCCAGCCAAGCTGAGACATGTATAGTTTTAGATATAATAAGAGCAATTTCAGTTATTTTATTTTTTTTGGCCTAACGATGGTTATTACTGATTGACACTTTAATGAGTAGAATAACAACCAGAATAGCGAGGACTTGACATTAAAACACGTTCAGAACACACATCTACAGCAACAACATTGACTTTACAACACTGTGAATTACGCGCATCACCTGCATGGATCTCACCGGACGGGTTTCTGCTGCTCAGCTGTTCTGACGTCGACACGCTATCTGACGTCACCGTGGGAGTGTTCCACCATCGGGAGAAATGAACGGTCATCAACACAATCCTCTCAGCGCCCATGTAAGTTGAAGCATAGCAAAACACACCTTTTACGAAACGTTCTATGAATGAAATGTGTTTAGGTGTGCTGCGATCCGATCCGCCCGGAAGGGGCTGCGGTCGACTAACCGCTTTTCTCCCACAGTCGCCGCCCGCCTGGCGAGGCGCCCCGGGCCGCCTGGACCTAGCCATGGCCGAAGCGATGTTTTTTAGCTGGAGCGTCTAGCCAGCCCGCTAACTGACAGGCGGCGAGGGGGCGCCTGTTTTGCCGCCCGGGAGCGTCTGGACGGGGGCTTCGTTTGAACGTTAGTTACATGTGAGTGGTCGGGGAAAGCGTATCGCGTGTGCTTTTCAGTGAGGGTTTTACTTCTCAGAGACAACACCCAGGCTCGGGCTCAATTATTTCATTATATCGCAACGGTCGGAAACCAAATGTGTCAAATTAAATTGAACTACTTTTAGCTGACTGAACAATTTGGGCTTCGTTCACAGTTAAACTCAACTCGGTTTATATTACCGGTTCAGAGAGGCAGGTCCGAGCTAATAACCTTCACTGTGAGGGATGTAGGACTTAAATCCTCCACCGTGAAATACAAGACTCCTCCGAGGTGTGATTAAGAGAGCGTGGTGGGAGCATGTGGCAGATGGCTCACCCACAACCATCTGAGTCCACTGAGCTGTTCACACCTGCGAGGGCCGCTTTATTTAGTTGGAAAGGATTCTTTTTATAAAATGGAGGAACATGGAGTTCCATGTGTGCTGATGACATACACGGATGTGACCCTTGTTACGACTCGGGTTCTTTGTCAACGTAGTGTGACAGTTTGCACTTTCTTGCAAGATTCAATTTTAGTTTGATGAAGAATCCGGATTATATTGTATAATTTACCAGTAATGATGTGATACAACGCGCCATAATGTTGATTTGAAGTTATTAGAACAGGTGAATCAGTGATCTACTGGATTGTCCTGGGACGTGTGTGTATCACGTTACGTGATGATGGCCACCATCGGATATACACTGGTCCCTATCCCATCAACATAGATTATATAAAACATGGTCTGCTATTTGTTAATAATTTAGAGGCTTGACACGGCAACGTTGGAAAGGTGTTATGCGAAAGATTCACTAACCCTAACTGCACAGTAGCACAACGCCATGACCTCGCCCCTCACGGCAGTGCCGGTGTGCGTTGTGACGTAAAACGAGCACCTCCCGGTGCACCACGTTAGCTCGTGCTGCTAGCTACCACAGGGGCAGACAAGCCATCAAAACGGGGGCAACGGTTCATCCGGACTTCATCTACCGCAACGGTTAGCACCACCCTTCAATAAGGCGACAAACGGCGTGGACGTTTCCCGCTTTTATGCGATACATTTGGTTGTTTTAGGGCGCGGGCCTTCGGACGTTGGCTAGCGAGCCGCTAATTGCATCCTCTTCTTATTTTTAGCTGGTGTTAAACCGCCGGGCTCAGACCACAGCAACGCGTTCACGTCACGCATGAACACCGCCAGGTAACGTTGGACTATGTACGAGATGTACTGCATCCCGCCATCTGCTTTTACCTCAGTAAGCACACGCGTTACTCCTGTTGCCCTCCATGTAATTACACCGAATGCACCTGTAACTCGTGGAGTAATTGATTCCACGTTAAACCCAAGCTGCGTGCTGCTAACACGCACTAACACGCGCGAACGTGTTCAACGCAACAGTCTTGAGAGAGAAAAGGGAAACTTTTATGGTTGCTACCAAAGGGTGGCGATGATCTCATCGTGATGACGGTATTCACGCGGAGCGCGAGGCTTTCTGGGTAACGCTGTGCAGCGTCACCATTAACAATGAACGTTGAGTGACTTGATCTCCGCTGATTCCTTCACTGCAGATAAGCCCGCCATTAATCACCATTAAACAATTAATTAAACTCTAACGTTGACCTTGAAGCTTTGTACAACATTGAAAACGGTGCCACTTTGAGCCACTTTACTGTTTTGGCTTATTCCAAAAATAGTGGAAATAGTTGGTTTGCGTTGAGTGATCATTGTTATTCACCTTTGTTCCATTGGAATGATGCCCTCAAATAATGGTTTTAATAATCATATAATAATGATTATATGAATCCTACCAATAATTATGACAACAATACTTGATAATAAGCATAGTAATCTGTAGACCAGCCAATGACAAACTTTTTGTAATACATTTTTCATTTTGTGGCATAAATGGTCGGATTGTTCTCATACAGCATACAATCATTGATTGTTATGGTTTATATACATTGAATGCCATTAGTATCAGCTATAAAGCATCTTTACTAACAAGTGGGATGTGAGGATTCTTAAAATAGCAACTGATGTGTAGACCTGATGGTATAAATATCTGACTGTTCAATCCAAACTTTCTTTTTCTCTGCTCTACCCTGTGCATTTTGATGATTCATGTTCTACATTTATTTGAATTTCTAGGGGAACAGACTGAGCAAATGCCTATGTAAATCCATAGTCATGGTGATCATGTACATTATACTTTGTTTTTAATAGTTCATACAGCATTTATTGGAGACTTCTGAATAACTCTTTCGATTTAATAAATCAAGATGTAACCCCTGTGTCTGAAATGGTCATTTTCAAAATGTTGCAATCCCCTTCTTAGCAAACCCTTTCTCACCCTGTCTTGCCTCTGTCTTGTTTTGTCTTCGCAGCATGTTATTTTCCTAAATGTCCATGGGAACAGCTGACTACATTTTGACAGCTATCAGTTTTCCATTTGTAAGACTTACACGGAGGAATCGGTCCAATTGTCTTGGATTGAGCTCTTCTGTGTGTTAACAGAGCCACAAATCATCTGCTGATGATCACATCTGAAGGTATGTTTATCTGTATCTGCTGAGTTATGTGCGTCTCTACTGTATTTAAAGCGTTTTGTTTCTTTAGATATAAGAATAATATTATCACTTTGACTGTAAATCAATATGTGTGTGTGTGTGTGTGTGCTATAATTACAGTTTTACTTCCTGCCGGAAGGCACTATTCACTCAGTTCACACACTGAACCTGACTAGTCATAGAAAATGATGAGAACACATAAAAACAATGCAAAGGAGCTGCTGAATGAGCCCATTTTTAGTATCTATTGCTGTATTTCTTTAGCACAATCTGAAACTCATGAGTTCTAATGTAGGACTATTTGAATAGAGCATGTACGCCAATGTAGCAATGACTTCAAGATGCACAGCTTTGTCATTTTGTAGAAATGTTAAAAGCTTAAATGCTGCTAGACATGCGCTGTGCAGATGATGTGACCTTGTAGCACTACATGTACGAGAGGGAGAGGCCGATGTTTGGTGACCCACTTTGGAAAGAAAACGTTGCCCTAAGCCTCGACGAGTCGGACGTCATCATGTCTTCTATTGTAGACGAGAGCTATAGTTGTGTGTCTTGTCCCCAGGTTTCACTGCAACACGTTACTGAGCAGCATTGTCTATTTATCAGTGGTTCAGGTTCAGGAAATGAGTAACGTTCATAGATAAAGCTGTGTTAAATCAGTTGTCTATGTTGTTGCCTGTTCCACATATGATAATTATTAGCCTTAACATTACGACATTCATATCCTAGAGCCAGTCAAATGTGCACTTATAGCCTACGTAAGTGAGTTTTAGAGCAGCAGCCATGGATCCACGCATATAACTAAGTTTAGACGACTGTGGTTTAAGACATGATGCCAAACATAACTTCATTATCTTTCACTTATGTTGAATTAATGTAGTTTAGAGTTTCCATTGGTTTTTTGATTCTTAAAGTATTGTCCTCATAGACGGGGGATGTTTGACGTGAATATGTTGATGTATTCATTTGTTTTGAGTAATAAGGCGGATGGCAATGAGTGAAAAGTAATACAATTAAAAAAGAAAATGCAACCATTGTTGAAGCATTTTGGTGTCTGCTGTTATGACTGCATTAAACGCCACCACCTGCCCTTCTACAAAGGGCTTTCTGATCCAACACCGCACAGCCAACAGCAGTGAGTCACCCGCTTGCACTAATGGAACCTTTTATTTGTTGCTTTTGGTATTTCGCTGCTGGCTTGTTGAGTGACACTTAGTGCCGACTAGTAGAACCCTTTATTCCAGTTGTCTGCAAAATAATCTGTGAGCTATAGACATGTCAAATTTACTATTAATAAAGAGTGAATGAATTATAATCTGTTCTTTACAACAAAAAACCCTGAGCTGTAACTATTGTTAATGCGTACTATTCAGGTTTTATTTAACTACATGTGGTTCAAGGCAAAGCAGAAGTGTTGTGGCTTCATAGATCAACACCCAAGTAAAAATATGACATCATTACCTTCTGAGATCATCAATCATCATAATAAAGCTAATAGCTGCATCCCTTCTGGGTTTGATGGTCCTAAACAGTCTTGACCTTGAATTAAATGGTGTCCAATCAGTTCAGGTACTGTGAATAAAAGCTGTTCGTTAGGCCTTTTGAACTCAAATCAAATATGTAAAAATGGATATTTGTATTTAAGTATAATGGCTCTTAGTTGGCTGAAGGTCTCTCAGTACATTTGTCTCCCAACACCCCCCCCCCCCCCAGATGAGACATGATAAAGATGAGTTGTGCAGTGACAGATTCTTTGAGCAACACGACGTTCATGTTTGATTTTATGTACAGGCATTATTTAATGTACGAGATTAAGATTCAACAGTCATTGACAATTTCATTTAATCAGCATATTAGCAGCTTTTACCTGCTGAAGCGTCCTTTTACATCCATTCTTCCTGGTTTAGGTCTGTTCATTTCTCTGTGATGCTACAATAGGCCGATTTCTGATGTATAGAAAACATGATTTACTTATTTTTTGTTTCCATTTCTGTTCATTTAGCTAATCCCGAGTTGTGTGTCAGTAGAGGAGAAGCCGGGCTGATGGTAAGCTTTCTGTCACTCTCTTTCTCACCTTCTCCTCCTGCTCATCACATGGAGATAAACCCATTTGAGGGCCAGAGCCTTGGGATGGTCCTTTACATTCCAGGACGTGGCCTCGTTACAATGAGGGGAGACCGCCGTGGGTCGTTGACACCTTTATCAGTTGAGATTTGGATAATAATCCCTTTCCTTAGTATTTCATTTACATTTTTGTAGTCTCTCTGAATTATGTTGATCATTATTTCCATTATGAATACTTTCTGAAATAAGATTATTCCCTTTTATCAAAGGCTTCAACATGTACAAGATCCCAAACAATGACATTTCAGAAACTATTCTCTTTATTTTGTAGAGATTGGTGTTTTTGCCTCACTGGGTCAGACACGCTGGATGTTTCTGGTCCATAAACCCAGTTTATGTTGCTTGATGTTGTTTTATATTCTTCTGCTTATTATGTTCATCACTCACTGCTGCATGTCATAATTCATTTTATTTTCCTTTTTGTGGTAGACAAGCATGACATTGAGCCAAGCCACAGATGCATGTCCACTCAAAGGGCCCAACTGAGCACCACCCGGCTCTCAGCAAGTCGCTCAGAGGGGGGGGGCGGGGGTGTCGACGGGACGTAGCTCGTCCGCTGCACCCCCGCGTAGCAGCTCCCTGAGAAACTGGAGGTCTCAGATGGATCAGGGTAGTAGTGAGCAGAGCCCAGAGGAGCCGGACGCGGGAGGCCGAGCGGAGCTGGAGGTCGGCAGGAGGCCGTCGGAGTCCGAGCACGGCTTGTCAAAGATTACCCACAATGCACTGGAGAACATGGGAGCGTTGGGCCATGGCCTGAAGCAGTTCTTCCAGCCACAGCGCCGACGCTCCTCCGTTTCCCCACATGACTCTGTCTCGTCCTGCACAGGCGCCCCCCCCTCCGAGCCCACTGATGTAGGGTCCGAAGTGGGGGACGCTCCCGCCTCCTCGGCCCTGCCTTTGGATTCTGACAACCCTGCCGCTTCCGCCCCTCCCGCAGCTCTGAGCCGCGTTCTGCAGCAGATCCGAGGCGCCCCACCAATGAAGCGAGGCACCAGCCTGCAGAGCCGCCGCAGCAAGGTGGGGGGCACCGGGGAGCCTCCCCAGAAAGGGAGCCCACAGATCCACCGGCGCAGCACCCATGAAGCCCTGCTGCAGGCCGGCCGGCCGCGGTCCTCCTCCACCACGGACACGCCCACCAGCCCGGCTCTCGCCGACGTCCTCCTGACGTCCGGCTACCACTCGACGGAGGAGCCTGACAAGGTGAGAAATGACCATCCAGTGCTTGTACGTTTGTTGGAAGTCCTGCTCTGGGAGGTCTGTCGGTTCCTGAGTGCCAGGATGTGGGTCCGTATGGAGAACATTTAAATTGATTTGTTCTCCCTGTGAGTCATAATTCATTCAAATCTAGACATGAAACACACTCCTTGATGCACTGTGAATATCTCCAATTTCCTTTTATTTGCTTAGAAATCACTGGTAGAAAAAGACTTCTTATAACTTCAGAACATGTCTCGTTTTCATCATGCGGCTTTCTTGAGTACAGAAAGTAATCATTGTCTGCACTGAGGACTCAGAAGCTGCTAAAAGCTAACATGACTTTCCTAAAGGTTATTCTGATGCTGTAAACCAAGATAAGACAAAAGGTCACGGATTTTGGGACTTTAGTATGATGGGAATTGTAGTGCAAAAGCTCAGAACTTGTTTGTCCCAAATAGAATAAATAAAACGAACAATAGCAGTGAAAAATGCTTAAGAATGATCTTTTTACTTATGTGAACATGAGTGTCCCTCATACATTATAGTATTACTAGAACCTCTATCTCTGTAGAAATATGTACATTATTTCCTCTAAAGTCATAATAATACTTATACACTTTTATTATCTCTCATCGTACATGATCAGTACAACTCTCAAAATCATAATAGAAAGAGACATTGTTCATTCATGCATCACATTGTGTTTGTTTAGAACTATAAAATAGAAGAGAAAACCGAGTCATGCCCTAAAATCTGTGCAAGAATGCAAGAATGTCCAAAGTGAATTGTGCAAATGTGTTAAAGGGCCTTAATGGCTTCGCTGTGCCTGGATGAACCGTGAATGGGAGATGAGCGGTGGAAGGTCAGCTATTGCCTTTGAGTAGTTGGTGCTTTAAGCCTTTCT
The DNA here is from genome assembly GCF_949316345.1 of Pungitius pungitius. Classification (NCBI taxonomy): domain Eukaryota; kingdom Metazoa; phylum Chordata; class Actinopteri; order Perciformes; family Gasterosteidae; genus Pungitius; species Pungitius pungitius. The sequence continues at coordinate 22,321,700 of NC_084907.1, read as the reverse complement.
AAATTTAGACTCCTGCAGGCTCTGAGTGTTCTTAAGGTCAGAGGAGGCTTGACAGGTTTAAAACGATTTTAAACAGTATTCACTTTAGATACTAGAACATTCTCACTATACAGAGACACCAACGTATTGACAGCAGCAGAATTCCCAGTGCTCGCACGATCCTGCATGACGATGACGTTCCATCCTGTTTTCTCCTGTTTCTTCATAATTTCCTCCCTCTTTTGTGGGCTGATTTTGAACAGCTGGATCGCTTTGATGGATCAGGCCCTGCTGTGTCACCCAACGCTCTCCCCTACGGTGCCGATGGCTACGACGTAGTTGACGGTACCCCAGACCCCCAGCGGACCAAGCTGGCCATCGCCCAGCTGCAGCAGAAGATCCTCAAACTCACAGAACAAATCAAAATCGAACAAACTGCGCGAGATGACAACGTGGCTGAATACCTGAAACTGGCCAACAACGCAGACAAACAGCAGAGCGCACGCATCAAACAAGTGTTTGAGAAGAAGAACCAAAAGTCAGCGCAGACCATCCAGCAACTGCAGAGGAAGCTGGAGCACTACCACCGGAAGCTCCGAGAGGTGGAGCACAACGGCATCCCTCGCCAGCCCAAAGACGTCTTCCGAGACATGCACCAGGGCCTGAAGGACGTTGGTGCCAAGGTGAGCGCTGCACATCAAGAGAGCAGACTTCAGCTCTGCTGCTTCTATGTGAATATCTCTGATAGCAGTTTAGAGTAGTTTTGAAAAGGTGGCGCTTTCACTTGAAAGCAAAAACCGGAACTAGTTCCAGTTGAGAGGTCCGTTTCAACAGATAAAAAGAACACACTGATATTGTTGGAAGGCCTCAGCGTGTGGAGTAAATCTTTTGAAACCAAGCAAAAGTAATGTAAGACAAATATTCAGTATTGCAAGAAGTAAACGTCCCGGTCAGCCCAAAGTGCAGAATTAGCCAGTGAGTCCTGTCTGTTACCAAGTCCACGGATGGTTTGGATTACACGGCGTTATGAGCTGAGGCGGCTCGCAGTTATTCGTATTGCTAACTCCACGCCCCCCCGTCACAGGTGACAGGGGGCCTCTCCAGTTTCTCTCATGCCACTCACTCCGCAGCTGGAGCCGTGGTATCCAAGCCGAGAGAAATCGCCTCCCTCATCCGCAACAAGTTCGGCAGTGCAGACAACATCGCAGCCTTGAGAGACTCCTTGGACGAAACCCAGGGAGACGAAGGCGTCGGCCCGGGGGGGGCGAGGGCCCTCGGCACCGGACAGTTGCAGTCCAGCCCGAAGTACGGCAGCGACGAGGACTGCTCTAGCGCTACGTCCGGCTCCGCGGGAGCCAACAGCCTGACCGGAGCCCCAGGAGGCCCCCCCAGCTCCAAGGGCCACACCCTGGATCACGGCCACGCCGCCGGCCTCGACGCCATCCTCCACGAGATCCAAAAGCTGCGGGAAAACCAAGGTCGACTGGAGGAGTCCTTGGAAAGCCTGAAGGCCCAGTACCAGCGGGACTACACGATGATCATGGAGGCCCTGCAGGAGGAGCGGTTCAGGTGTCACGTCACGCCGCGCACACGCATGGGTACAAGCAAATGGTCCTGGTTGTCATGTGCTGCTTCTGTCACTGCTCTGCAGGTGTGAGCGTCTAGAAGAACAACTCAACGACCTGACGGAGCTGCACCAAAATGAAATTCTGAACTTGAAACAGGAACTAGCCAGCATGGAGGAGAAGATCGCTTACCAGTCTTACGAAAGAGCGAGGGACATTCAGGTAAAAGTCACGCGGGCCAACGTGACGTCTCTGCTTTGTCACCGGAGCAGTTTGACTGACGGGGTTTTGTCTCCTCGACCTGCAGGAGGCGCTGGAGGCGTGCCAGACGCGCATCTCCAAGATGGAGCTGCAGCAGCAGCAGCAGCAGGTGGTGCAGCTGGAGGGTTTGGAGAACGCCACAGCACGGACCCTCCTGGGGAAGCTCATCAACGTGCTGCTGGCGGTGATGGCCGTCCTGCTGGTGTTCGTGTCCACGGTGGCCAACTGTGTCGTCCCCCTGATGAAGACACGCAGCCGCACGCTTTCCACGCTGCTCCTCGTCATCCTGCTGGCCTTCCTCTGGAGGCACTGGGAGGCCATTTCTGAGTACCTGCATCACTTCCTGCTGCACTCCAGATGACGTGGGCTCCGGAGCGGCTTTGATGAGTCACAGGGGGGGGACACGCCGCCCCGTGTCCACCGGGTTGAAGCTCAGTGGTCCTTTCCGTTCTGGCCTCGGAAGTCCGAAGCGTTGCACCAGAGCTTTGCCACTTTATCTCTTTTTGAAAAGAATAGAGTAGAGAATGGGGGTGGAGGGGGGGGGTTATTGAGGTACACTGCTGAGGGTGGACGAGGTGCTGAGAGAACCGCACGCTTGATTTCTCTCTTCTGAGTGAATTTGTTTACATGTGGGGAAATTGTCATTGTTTTCCCACAGAAGAAATAGTAATTCAGAGTTTTATTACGTATGAGCTAATTCAAGTGGTATTGTTTTGAAATCACCGCTATTTTTAATACTGTTGATTATTAGCTTTTAATTTACTGTAATGAGCTGACATCTTTTTTTGTACGTTCTCTCTTCTAGTCGCTGCTCTTTTGTTGTTCACTCAGTCTTTAAAAATCTCAGCTTCTGTGACCAACTCTTCCTGCTCATCACACTCTGAAGAAGTGGGTGCACATCAGCTGCTTTGCTCCGGAACCGCACACACACACACACACACACACACACACACACGCACACGCACACGCACACGCACACGCACACGCACACGCACACGCACACACACACGCACACACGCACGCACACACACGCGCGTCACTGGATCAAATAGGATGGATGTGTGAAGTCGGTAACACTGGATCTGCCTCCACCAGGATATTTCCATCATGAACATAGAGTTTGGAGAAGTGATTCTGGGCCAAATGGCTCCGTCGGTTCTGGTCTCATTTCCGCTGCAGAAGAATAATCAATTAACTGAATTAACATACTTGAAGAGCAATTAAAGTGCTCAAAGACTCAGTGCTTCCGTACTGTTTCTCTTAGTGACAATGAAATAGTAATACTTTTTAGTTGATTTTTTTATTTTTTAAAGACAAATAAATTTGCTGTTTTAAAATGTGAAATTGAAAGTAACTTGTATTCATCTCCAATATCATGATGTCTTTAAGCTGTATTTAACACAACAAAACGCCTCTTGTTGGTGTGACTCGCCTGTTGGCTTTAAGTTTTTAACACACTGTACTAAAGAGACGGAGACATGAGGTGGACCAGGTTCTGATTGTAGTTAATACATTATCCAACATGTATGCTATTTTCTGTCTTACTTTTTGCAAATGTAAAGAAAAAGAAAAGCGTACTCAGAATGTGACACGTTAACACTAAGAGTTGATGCACTCAGGAGGCTCTATATATATATATATATATATATATATCATTTAGGAATCCATGCGTTTCTTCGATAATGAATATTTGAGCGTACAGAAGAATGTTCTTCATGACACGTCAGGTTGGAGCGCAGACAAACGGGTCCGATCTGGAACAATCATTTCAGAAACTACTCTTAAAATAGAGAGCCGGTTCTTCAAAAAAATTCAGTTGAATTTAGGTCATGGTTGTGGTTTCCTGGGACCTTCTGTGTTGTTTTTTGATAAAACACACTGAGTATCTTTAAATTTCCTTTTCAAGGACAAAAACATTTTCATAACCTCCATCTAATTCTGGAGGAAGCGATGGCTGAAGGATCTACATCGTGTCTTCATTCCAGGTAGAGGTGTCACGCTCATATTCTCTTTGATAAACAAATCTGCAAATGTGATACAAAAAGTAAGAATACGATCTTTGTCACAATCAAATGCAGCAAATATAAAGTTTCATCGGCCTTTGAACTGAATCTTGCCCACTACACACCCACAGAATCATCTTATGAATCTGTGGGTGTGTAGTATTTATTATTATTATTAGAGCCGTAGGTCCCTCACTCCTCTGCAGAGGTTTGGAAGTGCGACGATGTGGCAGAATTAAGAATGGATTAAATGGAGATGAGGGCAATGGTCACAGGTAGGACGGGCAGACCATGGAGGAGCCTCGGCATCAGGCTCTCGATGCTCTGCTCCATGAGGGTGAAGCTCTGGAAACTCAAGCCTTCCAGCAGCAGGACACAACGAAGCAGTGATGGAGATCATTGAGGAGTGGAGCCTCTGGGAAGATCTTTGACTAAACTTAGTCTTTGGGATTGAAGATGAAAATGTAACACTAAACTAGAATATCCACCAATATAAAGGGTTTTAATCTGGTCCCAGTCTTAAATGTCAATTTCTGCAGATTATTAAACTGGTAACTAAAATCCGAGGTATGGCAACTATTTAGAGTCAGAACAAGACAATGGAGCCGTTACACTGAGTTCAGCCATTGTTGGTCTAAACATGACAGGACAAAGAAAAGCAATTCTAGTCTCAGACGTTCATCCAGGAGCTCTTTAAAATGCACAGGAAGGAGAAAGCACACAAGGTCGGAAAATTAAGATTTATTGCAAAACAGTATAAAACAGGTTGAGTGTGGATTCAGGGGGCTTCAGCCTTCTTCCCTCGTCTCCCAGGTGCTTTGACAGCAGGTGCTTTGACAGCAGGTGCGTCGGCGCCTGCTTTAGGAACCTTGTTCCTAGTCGGCCTTCCTGCTTTGGGGCCCTTTGGTGCTTCTGGAGCTTCTGAAGCTTCTTCACCATCTTCTGACACCTTCGGCACAACTTTTTTTTTGGCTTTTGGCTTTTTAGCTGGCGCAACCTTTGAAGCGGGGGGGTCTGAGGTAGTAGCTTCCTTTTCCTTCTTTGACTTTTTAGGAGGTTTGGCTTCCTAAAAAAAAAAAAAGTAAAGTTTAAAGTAGTGAATTTAAAATCATGATAGTTTTGTTTCATTTGTCTCATGTGGAAGAGAGTCTCACCTTTGATTTGTCCTCTTCTTCACCAGCATCTCGTTTCTTCGCTGCACCTTTTAGGAGGCAAAGGAGATTAAAAACAGACAAACCCAAACATCACATCCAGGCTTCCAGGCTTTAGTCAGTACCCGCTTTCTTCAGCTTCTTGGCTTCGTCCTTCAGCACGTTGGGATCAACGTTCTCAGTTTTCGTCTTGGCCTCCTTGGTGTTGGGCGCCAGCTGCAGTCAGACAACACAGGAGCGATTAATGAGGGGGGGGGTTTTGGGGGGGGGGGGGGGGGAAGAGAAAGGCCACTGGACGTCTCACCCTGAACTTGCCCGTTGCGCCGGTGGTGACGTTGGAGTTGGCGGGCCGCACCAGCGTGCCGGTCTCGATGCCTTTCTTCAGGGCCCTGCGGACCAGGTGCTTCAGCCTCACCAAATCCACAGAGGGGTGTTTCTGTCCGATGAAGGTCTGGATCGCGTGGGAGGAGACGCCTTTACGCGAGTCCAGCGCTTTGAGAGCTTCCTTCACCATCACGGCGGTGGACGGATGCGTCGCAGAATCTAGAGAGCAAAGAGACGCGCTGTCACATGATGCGTCAAATGGCAATTTAAATTAAATGCATAAAAATAATAATCAAAGGAGCACTTGATTTCTTGTCTTCCACCGGGGCATCGCTGGCGGGCGGATCGGCTGCGGACTTTTTAGGAGGCATCACGAGTATTTTCTATCAAAGAGGGAACAACACACACTAGAAGCTGGTCTCCGTCTTTATGCATCGACCAGGTGAAGCTCATCAGCATCAGGTGCGATCAATTAGGGCTTTTAAATGAAATCTCACATCGTCCACCGACTTTAAGCTCCTGAATTACTCCAATTCCAATATGTCCAATTACGTTTTTGCGAAGTGCTGTAAAAATAATTTTATATTTGAACTATATGAACATATTTGCGTTAAAAATTGTATTTCCTTAAAGGACACACTTAACGGATAGATTTAAAATAATGTAGCAGTGCACAAAACTAACCTCTCTGTGTCATGAGTTAATATCTTATTTTAAAGATTTCTGAGCACTAAAATTGCATCAATGATCAAATGAGTGAAGAAACCACTACGCAGTATAATTGTGAAGTGAGATGCAGGTTTAAGGGTTGCAGGACAAAAATGGAACAACAGCATGAGCACACTGTGAAGGTGAAAGCATCATCATCATCATCATCATCATCACCTCTAAAGTACTGTGGCCTAGAAACGGATCTAAAAACACCGCAGGCTCGAACAGCTTTAGTGTTTCTGTGGTTTGTCGTGTGATTAATGCAGTTCTGCAAAGTGAGAACATCAAAGTCCACGTAGTCAAGCGTCTTCCTCTGAGTCTGATGGCGTTGGGCTTCATCATGGCTGGACGCCTGCTGTCAGTCATCCTCGTGTGTAAGTTAAACCTCCTTTTGATTCTCACACTATTTACGTTGAACAATTACAAACTATAGGGAGGTTTCTCACTATGTGTGAACTTATTGTATAACTGCAGAGTCTAAACCAATTTACTCCTTTGGTTGAACAGCGTCTTGATCTCGACTCCAGCTTGTGTTTCACACAATTTCACTTAGGGTGGAGTTTTTTTAAAGGTATTAATGAGTTTTTGTGTTTGCTGTTTGAACATTTTGTGTTTCCAACAGATTCCTGTGCCAATATTCAAACACAAGGTCAGACTCTGATCTTTTACCTTCCCTTTTATTTATTGCTATTTTACAACAAGAATATACCTCATAAATGGAATTATTCAGTATCTAATACCTGAAAGGGTTTACCTCTGTATTTCCAGTTATTGATCCACCTAAACTCATAATGAGTTCAGCGGTGATCACAGAGACGGGAACGGTCACGTTGGAATGTCGGGCTCCATCATCTCCTCCTGTGAACCACTGTTATTTTATCTTTGTGAGCGTAAAACATCCCAAAGGCTTCACTTGTCTGCAGACACTGACCGGGACTGAACTGTTGAAGATGTCACATCAGGGAGCTCCTGCTGAGGTCAAAGTGCAATGTTTTTACACTGTGATGTTTGGAGACGTGAACAAACCGTCTCCACACAGCATCACGTCATCCATCACAATCCAAAGTGAGTGATCAAAGACAACCTGTGTCACATCTCAGGTGTTTGGGAGGGACTGAAAAAGAGGGACAATGATTCATTATGACAAACATTAGAATTAGTCTGTTATTGCATGGAATTAGTTTGTATGTGATGTCAGAATCAGAATGAGTTAATTAGCCAAGTGCAAGGGATGTGACAGAGGAGCTGGTTTAGAGGACAGTGACGTGTTGAATTGAAGGCTACACGTGTATTTCTTCACTGGATTCTACTGTCAGCAGGTCTAGTGTTTTCTACTTTTGTATTTCCTGGCACAATTTATATATTGTACATTACATTAAATAATCCCTGCTTAACTTTGTACAAATACTGTCCCCCCACTGATGCTCACATGAAGCTGACGGGTCCAAACTGATCCTCTTTTGTTGTAGAAGTCGTCGAGTCGATCACGACGCAGACCGAGCCGACACCTACTAGGACCACAGGTAGGACCACAGGTAGGACCACAGGTAGGACCACAGGTAGGACCACAGGTAGGACCTGCGTGGAAGTAGAAATCCACATTTCCACAAATTCCTCTTTTAAAGATACAAAATATTTCTATACAGCAGGTCTCCGTGCTTCCACACCTGAAACTCCTCAAGAGCAAACATCAGGTAACACAATTGCAGATATATTAAGTCAGACTTTTATTAATCACATTTATTAATCACATACCGTAAATCCTCAAATAGGGGCTTTTATTTACAGAAGCTGCACAGCGCACCGGTCTGTATTTGGGCCAGGCCTTTATTTCTTACTGACCGGTATCTTCTGTTAAAGAATTGTATTATTTAAATAAAATAATGGGCACTTGCGTGCGCCCCCCCCCCCCCGTCCCGCTTTGAAGCAACGGATGAGATCATCTTCACTCCTTTCAGTGTCCACGAACTTTGACGGACTTTCGGATCGTGTCCTTGTCCAGCTTCTCCCAGGCAGCGACCCCCCAGTTCACGAGCAGGTGGCGGGCTCTCACGTTACCTCCAGCACTATATTCTTTACTTTTACATTTTTTTTTTTTACCCCCCTGTATTTGTCCGTATCGCCCCCGGCTACTATCTGAAGCCCGGTCTTTATCTGAGGATTTACGGTTTGTGTCTGTTTTATTTCTTAAGTTGGGTTATTTTATCTCAACTTTTAGACACACAGACAGAATGAATACACTATAAACCTTTTTTTGTTTTCTTCATCAAAAGTGAATAAAAAGCAAATGAAGGAATGAAATGTTTTTTGAAATCTTTCACCAGATCGAACCTTTGGACCAAGCCACCCTGGTAGCTTTAGTTCTCCTCCCCCCACACCAGAGGAACCAACACCAGGTCACATGACTTCTCACATTCACTCCTTTTTTAGGTCGGGTTGTCGGTTAGAAGCCATTCAGTCCGTTCACGTCCTTCTTGCCTTTGTGTTTCGTGTGAAACTGAAAGTGACCTGATTGTGGTTTCTGTGACAGCGACCCAGATCTGGAAGTGGATGATTGTGTCTTGTTTGGGAGGTTTTTTCTTACTGGTACCGACCCTTCTATGTACCAGAAGAACATCGGGTAAGAACTTGACTTTTGTGTCAGAATTGATTGATTGATTTTTCTGTCAAAGGATCTGAGCAGAGTGTCAATTTAAAAGAGCCTCTGAAGACCCTTTTGAACACAACTTGCACTAAAGTACATAACTTAACTCTATATGTCAGAGCACATTTGCATTAATGGATGTTAGTTCTACTTCTTAAGTAACAAGATGCTTTTCTCTCTCTTGTACTTTTCAGAAATATGTTCTTACAAGAGGTGAGATTTGATGTGTTATTTGAATGTGTGGAGAGTATATAGTACAATAATGCATTGTGCTTCTTTAATGGAGGACAAACTCACTCGGTATTAACGCTTGTTCCCCTTTATTTCCATTTAGGTCACAAGCTGATGCTACTGGTAATATTCACACGTATCATCATCACTGTATTACTTCTATTTAGGGCATTGAGGTGTGTTTTACTTAATAATATGAAACATTATGACCACGGAGGATCAGTAATAAACACAAAGTTAAATACTTTAACTGGCTTGTTTCATGATATGTATTAATTCAAGTTATATTACATTTAGGGGGACAGTAACCAACAAATTCAAAACATAGATAAAGTCAACTTGACAAAAATCATTATCCTAGTTTGCTGTTCTTTTATTTGCAGGTTCTGAGGACCTGGAGGAGCAAACACCAACAAGTGAGAAGGTACGTTCAATGAGTTAAATATGGATGCAATACAGGTTTTTAGCTACAGATTAAAATAAAAACCTCTTAGAATATCTTTTTTTTTCTAGCAGGCTGAATATCATCTGTACTCCTTTATCTCTGAGGAGCCACCTGCACCAGCCCAGGAGGACATGGTGTACAGCTCCCTGCAGCCACACTGAAACACATTGAAACGGTACGAAGTCAAAACACTTTTAAAATCCATTAAAAAAAAACATTTTTAAAGATAATATTCTTTGCAAATATACAATGCAAATTGTAAATGTAATAAACGACAGGTTTCAGCTTTGAGATAACGTTAGCACACTTCATATTCTGTTTTACAGGAAGAGAAAAGATTATTCAATTTTTGAATATAGAATATTTAGAAATACAGAGAACTGATGTTTCTTATTATTTACAATTGGTAAATAGCTGCAAAAGTTTTATTTTGTTCTTCACAAGTCGGGGGGGCTAAAACAGCTGGAAATAGTGTACCTTCTAACTGGCATCTATTAGCAAAGATGAAGACTGAGTATCTACTCAAATAAAAAGCTTGCTTCATGTCGGAAAGATTAACTGCTGCAAGGGTGCTGCAAGAGTCAGGTTAAGCGAGGTGAAGTGCATTCTGGGAGATGAGGCGTGGGCACTTTATTAGCCCCCATGTGAGGCGGGGGGCTCCCCTAATCCCAATGGGTTTGACAGCCATGTCAGGTGAGGTAAGTAGGTGGGTTTTGTAAAATGCAGAACCCACAGACACCGAGTGTACGAACCATCGAAATATTAAAATTGACATGGCGAGTGTCACGCTCGATTGTTACAGCAACACGCGTGTTCCACTTGGTTGGCCTGCAAGGTGCAGAAGACACGTAATGCAGCGCTGCGTCGTTTATTTCAGCCCTTCAAGGCGCACGTCACGTCAAGCCAAACACTCCGAGCTGGTGTTGGCTGATGAGCACAAACAAACCAGAATAATGAACCATATAAATGTAATAATTAGGGCCGGGACTTTAGCGCGTTATTACAATGTGAATTAAGATTAATTAATTACACCAAAAATAATACATTAAACATTTTTTACGCATTTTTAGACCTATTTTTTGCACTGGCCCCGTGAATGGGAAATCTTCTTATAATAAACACACGGATGGAAGCGTCGATAAGAGCGTGGTTGTGTGCAAGCTGTGCAACAAGGAATTCACATCGAGCCTCAAGTATCACCTCAACGCAACACAATTAGCAGCTAGCGTGGACGTACAAGGACCCACACCCAACCCACACTGCACCAGATGACTGGTTTAAGGACCAGGGTAACTAAGTCCACGTCTGACAAAATAACCAATGTTCTGAATGTACTTGAAAGTATTGGTCTACTTAAAAAAACCTAGTTTACAGAAGGTCTACTTACCTATAGGCTACCTGAATTTCTGAAAGTACTATATTTCTAAATATGCTATTTCTACACTTGTCTGCTGGAATTGGTTGAATAAAAATAAAAATCCATGTGAAAAAATTACTTCTCACTGTTCTCAGGTCAAATATTTATGCAATTAAAATGCGATTAATTTCGATTAATTACAAAGCCTCTAATTAATTAGATTAATATTTTTAATCGAGTCCCAGCCCTAGTAATAATCCTTTGAGGGGAAACCTCTGAGGATCAAACAGTGAAAAACAGATGCAGCCTTTGGGTAGGAGGTCGCTGAAAGGAGCTTCACTTTCTCACCATTTGCAGATTTTCAGGTAAAAATGAGCTCAGTTTGAACAGAGTTCACGTAGCTCAGAGCTACTAAACCACGATGGAAAGTCTTCAGCTCGCACGTAGCAAACAGACCGCGCACGACACACGTCATCGCAGGCTGAAAATAAAGCTCATGTGGTGCGAGGGAGACCACGAATGAACACAAATACGCTGCCTCTCTCCGCTCTGTCTCTTGTGTGTGAGATTCACTTTTTAAAGGTGTCTAGCTCATAAACGATAAACTTTGTGTATTTGGAGGAAAGGAGAAAGCAGTCTGAAAATGAGACTCTTACTCTGACATGATGAACAGTATTAAATACATGTCGATATTTGTACTAGTTTGACACATCATTTATCTCTCAGGTCTAGCTGCAGCATCCCACTTGTTCACAGCTACTAAAATAACTGTGTAACCCATCAGCTGATCCTGGATCAGACCTCTTGAAGCCTGGGTTAGTTCACGCAGGCAGTGATGCAACCTGCTGACGAGCAGCTGCCAATCAACCGCACACCGAGCACGAGGAGGCTCATTTACATCTGACATCTTACAATGAATCAGTCTGTTGCCCGGTGTCGTGACTGTCTGTGTGTTTGTGTCTTATAAATTGTTTCATCTTTCATACATACAAGCATCCCGTCGCTACACACACACACACACACACACACACAAGACAATAACACAAGGGTTAAATAAAGGAAGGAAAATATTTCTTTGCATTTATTCATCAGCTTTCTCAAACATGAGGTTGAGTGTAGAAGTTGTGGCTGGTTACATCGATGAGTCCTTCTGTGATCTTCTCCATGCATCTTCTGAAATGTTGTGTACTTTAAAACGAGGATGAATTTGCAGAATAAATAAAGTTATAATTTCCCATTATCTCTTAAACATGATCCATTATTAATACAGACACTAAAAATAATTCACATACAAAATAAAATATTTGAATGAGGAAAACTATGATGGCACTGTGAGCTCTATTTAGCAGATTACTGCTGAAATAAAGATACAGCAATTCTTTTCACGCAACAAAAGTGAATTTTTACATTCTTTTGACTTTTGACTGATTTAGTGTCTTACCCTTTGCACGTAGAACTCATATTATACATTGACCAGAAATACCTTGTTTTTAATGTTGATATAGTATACGTCTTTCTCTTATATAATTTCAGCACACATTCAGTATATAATGTCATAATCTGCAATGCTCTGAGAACACCCAGGAATCACATTTATTTTTGCTGAGCCGATATGTTTTCTGCATAAATGGATGTGAGTCTCAGTGCTACATATAAACAGCTTTTCTCAGTGGAGCGCTGCCGGTTGCAGAGAAATGAGCAAATTCCTTCCACGTTGTGTGTTTAAAGCGTCTTCTTGTTGATTTAGGCCTCACTGATGATGCCAGAGGTCACCTGCTGACGGTCACCTGCTGACGGTCACCTGCTGACGGTCGCTGCGACCAGAGGCAGCAGCGCGGCAGTCAGAGGACTGGAGAGGCGTGGTGCTGATCCACACTCCATGGCATTTTCCTGCAGAAGACACGGACATCTGTGATATTTATCGATGGCTTCAGGGTGATTCATTGAATATGGTGGATATAACTTCATGTTGTTGTTGAACAACTTAAACCACTTTATCTCAAGATAAAACCAAAATACAACAAACCTGAAATAATGTTAATAATCCCCAATTCAAAGGCAAATGGTGTGTTAATTAAGAGTTAATAGTTAAGGCCGTTCTTCTTTAGGCATATTTGGTCTTCAACTTACTTCTTTATTATGCTAAATGTGGTATTTGTCACGATGTATTTGATATTTGATGTACTATTATGTACAAATATAGAATTCAAATTCATTTGCTAGTGGACTGGCTTCATATACGACTAAACACCAGGTGTATGCAGACAGAAGCACATCTGCGTACCTCAGGGTGGAAAGGATGACACGATTCAGGCTTCTTTCTGTCCTTCTGGAACTTCAGTCTGTCACATTTTAGTGACTCGTTGTGTTCAAAGGAGTCAAAGGTGAAACACGTCAACTGAACACGTGAAGCAACACTTAAACTATTGCAACTACATTAAACATTAAACGTGAATAATGAGTCAGTGAGTCCAATATTTAGCGTTCCACCAACAGAAGGATATAGATGATCTCGTTGGGGTCCATGGTTACTGGAGGAGAGCTGCTGCAGTCACACTTATTGTCCACGACAACCATGAAGAGGTTGCTGCTGGGGATCTGCTGTATGACAAAAGACCTGCGCGCACACAGTTAAACGCACATTAGCCGACCGAAGTGCTGTATGAGGAGGGCGGTGCTTGCTGGACGAGGTGCTGCCGATGGCCTCACAGCGTACCTGACGCAGCCCTCACACTCGATGTTGCCTGTGGTTTCTTTGATGGTGCGTTCGGAGACAAAGGCGGGGTATTCTGTGTCACAGGGCACCATTGGGGGTCTACCCCGAGACCTCTGGGCTGAATGGGTAAGAAATGTATCTCCAGTAAGTGGACAAGACCACAGAGGAATGCAGAAGAGCTCCATCTTTCCTGTAAGGAACAAGGAGCGTTACCTCTGGCTGAGAGATCCACGTTCCACCAGCTGTACAGGTTGAATTCTAGCAGGAAACTGTCAAGAGAAAACACAGCGAACACAAGGAGAAATATTGGTAATATGAATTATTACTATTTATGCAGAATCATGAGTAATTGAACTATGAACTAAATGCATTGGAACCTGTTCAGTAATGAGGTGCTTTTATTTCTCCAACTTATTTACAACTCAGAGTACTACTACTTTTCACAATGTTGTGGTAAACTTACATGACGAGTTCAGTCAGGAGCCACTTTACGGCAGTGAAAGGCTGCAAGAGAGAAAAAAGCTGATGTCAAAATCTGAAATGAAATGAAGTTGGAGGTTGTTTCATTTTAGACGCTTTATACTGAACTTCCTCCAGTGAAGGTTTCAAGGTCAATGCTGATGATTTTAACTGTGGCTTTAATAATACAGATGTAATTATGGCTTCTAGCGCCTTACATCGGATAGAGTGCGCGCACTGTCGCTGCTCCCAGAGTAATCTCTGCAGACGGCTTGGTAATCAAACAGAGCAACCCTGCAAAAACAAGCAGATATATCATCTATAACAACATTCTTTTAAAGGTATAATGTGTCACATCAGGACTCTCTGACCTTTTGAAGGACCCCATTTGGAGAAGTTTGTTCATAACAGCACCCTCCACCTCCCCAAAGAAGAGCCCTGTCTGAGAGAGAACGCATCACTGGAGCATCCTATCAAAAAGTACTTTTTTTAATCAAAGTTGATTAATTAATGACAAATTGCATCAGCAGAGATCTGACTGTTATTAGGTTTCTGTTGGATGTTCTAAAGTGCAAAATGAAAAGTAGACTTTTAATGCCTTCCAATATCTTTCATCCTGCTTCCCTTTGAGATCTTTGATTTACAAACATGCACAAAGTACCTGAGATTGTTCTTCTGTGACGAGAATGAAGGCGTTGTTGTCAATGAGGTAACAGTTAATGTCCTGTCAGAAGGGTACATACAAAGATTAAGTTATGGATATATATATATATAAATATATATTATTTGGCCTCATGTGACTCCTCTTACCTCGTTATCACAGCTTATGCTACATTTTCCATCCAGAGCTGTGCACTAAGAACAAAACATTAGTAGTAAAGCTTTACAGCTGGTTAAGGAGTGCATTTCTTGTAGGAGTAGTAGTTGTTGTGGACCCACCTGTCTGCAGGCCGTCCAGAACTTCCTTTGAAAGAACTCCAGCTTCATCTGGATCCCTACAGCTGAGCACAAAACCAAGCACATCAGAGGCTGCACAATATAATTAAATCAGTCCCAACACCAAGATGATCATGAAAAATCAATTAAAGCTTCTTACCTGCGACAATCGGAGACTTTCTGTCATCGAGGAGCTGAATCGCTGTGCTGGCCAAAACAACACTCTTATTTTCAAAAGCTGGAGAGAAAAAGCAGAGAATCTTCAGATTATACTTTTTCTCACTAGATGGTGCCCTTTATTCACCAGTCGGCAGTCAAAAAGAAACATTAGTACCAGTTCATTACATTACGGCAAATTCTGGACAGAGCTTTCTCCACAGCCAGATGAGTCCAATAAGTCTGAAATGGGTGCTGTGATAGAAACATTTGCAGCAGATGCAGCCATCATTAACAGAGAAATGTCCTGCAGAGCGATTCTCTACCAACGTGGGCCACGATGACGGCATTAAGCTGTGAGGGCGGCACCAGTAAAAACCACAGTCCAGAACAAAAAGACACATTAAGACGTTCAAATTCTCAATGACTGTAGTCACCGGACGCGTTTCCACAAAGTAGTTATTCAATGCTGCGCTCGATAAGTGACAATTTATTAAGATGGAGAGGCCGGTTTTGGGGACTTTTATTTTGTAATGCAAACTTCATCTCCTACATCAATGGTTTGGTACCTGTACTGAAGGGGATGGAGTAGAGGAACGTGCCAGGGACCTGTTCCGCTGCTCTCTTGTACCACAGAGGGAAGTGATCAGCATTAAAAACACCCTCCTTGTCATCCGCTGTCACAAAATCTCTGGGGAAGGAAGCAGGATGAAAGTGAGGAGAGGAGCCCCGGATCAGATCACGGCCTCGCCCCCTGCTGTGAGTGACGACTACAGCACTCACTGATTGCAGAGCTGATCCGCCGGCACAAACAGGTTGGTCCTGGACAGGCCGGTGCGTGTTCCCAGGAAGGCGATCTCCACTCCTTTGTCCGAGTTCCTGTTGGTATGAAGCAGGGGAGTAAAACACTCCTGACACAATGTCAGATGCTTCCTCTTTTTCAAAGGCTCTTGACGCCATCAGTTTTAAGCCATTGCCTCGGCGTAGTTAAAGAGAACGTAAAGTAGTACCAGCATGTTCTTACTCGGACTTGTTGAGGGCCAGTCCAGTCCAGTAGGCCTCCAGTGGAGCAGTGACCACAGCATCAAATAACACCTCCTGGATGAGCTCTCTGTCACCTGCACAGTGTTGTTTAAAGGTGAGAAACATCCATCTCTTCTGTACGCATCACGTGCAGCGTGGATCATTACATTTGAGGTTTGGTCTGTGGCCCGTCATGAAGAGCTTGATGGCTTGAATCTGGGTCAGGTGACGGTGCTCATGCTGCTCCTCTGTGTTGCAGTAAGTCCTGCGGTCCAAAAAGAGCGGCCGCTGTTACATCAAAGCCGCCCCCCTCCCCCCCCCCCCCATATCCCCGATGAACACAGAGGGATAACCTACATAACGCATGAATGCCCCGCTGCCACAACCCCAGCATTACCATTCATCTGCCAGGGCGACATCTGGCTGTTCCAGATCACGGAGCCCTGAAAAAAAACACAAGTCAGTCACGCTTCAGCGGTGCCAGCCTGAGTGGACCGACACAGTGAGCCCCCCCCCCCCCCCCCCCCCCGTCACAGTGACATGCAGCGTGTCCAGGCCCCGCGTAGAGCGCCGAGTCACTGGTGACGTACCGGCCTCCACGGACACGTTTCCCCTGAAGAAGTACTTTCCGTGACCTCTGGAGAGAGCCACCCCGACGCTGTCGACACAGAGGAGGGAATCAATGTTCAACTCTACTGACACCTCGTCTCGGGGGGGGCAATGAAGGTCGTTCTCCACCTGAAGGGTGTTCCTTTGATGTCGGTGTAGTAGTAGTCGTTGTGCATCTTCAACACGCGCCTCTAAAAATAGCAGAAAAATAGTGCGGATGAGATTTACTCCTTAAACCTGGAGACAACCGAGAGGAGAAGCCTGATCTGATGCACGTGTTTATGTGCAGCCTCACCCCTCTGTCCACCGTCTTCTTCACCTCCATGGAGAAGGTCCCTGTCCTCCTGTTCACCATAGAGTTACGCAGCTGCAAGATAACGCACACAAAACGTTTGTAGCTGAAAACAGAGTCAAACCTCGATTGTTCTGTGTTCATTTTAAATCATTCACGAATAACATTGCAAAATCCTAATGATTTCTCCATTGCAGTCACATGCAGAACAAAGAACGTTGTACACTGAACAGTGAGAAGGACACACACATTATCATCTTTGTCTTCCCATTCCACCTCAGAGAGATCTACGCTGCTGTAGTTGGGCTTCCTCCTCTTCTGACCATCCTGGTACTGCAGAGGAGTACAACATACACAAAATGACCCACTTTGTGTAGTGAGGCTCCATTTGAAGTGACCACTGCTTAAACATGTCTGCTGCTCTCGCCTGAACAACTGTGAAATAATCACTTTCATATTTACGAGCTTGATATCAAAGAAAAGCTTCACTGTGATCCGTCTTTTGTGATTCAACGTCAAAAGTGTACTCTGAGTTTTTGGTGTTCTAACAATTCTGCCAAGTTAATACTGTCAGGTAAATGACTCATATGATTAATGAATGACAGGAAGTCTACGTGGTTGCATTAAACTATCACTGAAATGTCCAATTTCGGCTCCACAAGAAACAACATAGACCACAACCGACAGCACAGTGTTAGCCACAAAGACACACTCACAGAGTAACGACACAGACCAACACGCACAGTTGCACAGAGAGCACTAACACTGGCACACACAGGTCCACTAGCACAGCCGGAGCTCCTGAGGAACCAGCGGCCGTGGTCTCTGCCAGCGAGTGTTAAGTTACCTCTGGGAAATCTCAGGGCAGCCGGCCCTATGAGCGGCCTCTATCCCTGCATGCATACATCAAAGGAGAAGGTTGGGATTACAGACTACACCATCCAGCCTCCCAGAGCACATCTTATCTCGGCGTGCCCTGGTTCACTTCATCATTGCTGTTCATTTTCAAAAGAATTGCATGGACACAGCGGATAAGGAAATCAAGGTGAGGTCAGGAAGCGCTGCGAGGGCGAAGCAACGTTACCAAAGGCCTGAGGTCCGGGTGGATCAGGATGTAGCCGTTGTTTGTGATGGCGAATGCGTACCCGTGGATTCCCAACTGGAGACACAAGATCAGATCAAGAAACGTAAAAAAAAACAAAAAACTAATTGCGAATTAATGAATTCAATTATTTAAAGTAAAACGTAACAGCTGATTGTACCATATGTTTAGGGATGAGCTTCATCAGCTCCTGCAGAGGGATGTCTGTTCCTACGACCCCCAACAGAATACCCTGGTTCCTCTGTGCAAAACACATACACAACTTTAGAAGAAATCAGTATGAAAATTAACTTTACAGTCGCAAAAGACAAACTTATATTACAAGTAAAATCCTACGGTTATAGTTTTACAGTATTGCAAACGATGTTCAGGATGACATTAGGTCAAACGGATCCATCACTGTGTAAGTAACATTTTACTATTACAGCAGATGAAGGGCATCTAGTCTTAAACATGTTATATGCAGTTAGGTATTGGGGGACATGCTTCTTTTGCATAGTGAGAAATTAAAGAAAAAAAGTGAAAATTGCAAACAAATGACAGACCGAGGCCTCAAATGTGACAAGAATCCATCAGCAATATTCATTTCACGAGGTGAAAATGTCTTGAGATGGATGCAGACTCACCGTTTCATTCTTTGTGCTGAAGACGGGCATCGCGACAGTCGTCATCAGACTGGGACCCGCTTTGTCCTTCAACTGGAGGAAGGGAAGAAGGACTCTGGTATGAATAATGCTGTCATCTGTTATCAGTTATCAGTTATCAGTTATCTCATCAGGGATGACTCCTCACAGACACACATTTAAACTGCAACGCTGCGCACAAGTCTGAAAAATGTCTTGTAAATCCAACAATAACCAGCAGCGCCACGCGCATTTATTGCACTTTATTTATTTTAGGTGACACAGTGAGATTCCTATGAGAGAAACTACTGTAGAAGATGCTCATAAACACTAAAACATTTTATTGAACAAAACCTACGCTACTCAACAAAATGATAAATCCACGAGCCGCCTTGGTAATGTAACACCAGAGTTGACGACTAAAGAAACAATTTAGGTTTCTTCACACATTACAGTAGCTAATTACCAGTAAAGAGGCGGCCTAATTGGCATCAAATTCAATTACATTTTCCGCATAGGAAAGGGAGGACGGGAATAACAGCTTTAGGACTCGACAATGATGAAGGCAAAAGTGGCCACGGACACAAAGGTCTCGTTCGATCAGAGCACTATTTGACACATAATTAATTAAAAACATTGACCTAAAGAATCCCTGCAGAACCACAGGTTCCATTTGAGCCTCACAGGGTGAAGGCTGACATCCTTAAGCACATGATCGCCGTTAAAGTAGGTCTGCTATTCCCTCACCTTGGGAGTCGACACAGCCAAGTGTGTCCCTGTGTGTGTGTCTGGATGGTCGTGTGTGTGTGTGTGTGTGTGTGTGTGTGCATGCATATTAAACAAACAAGCTGGGAATTGTAGTGTGTGTTATCTAGTGCTTGACAAAAATGAAAAATGGTGGGTCCTTAAACTCATCAAAACAGAAAATTGAAGCGGGAACTGGACTGCTTAAGTCTATACACACACACATACACACACACCTACACACACACACACACTACACACAGACACACACACACTACACACACACACCTACACACACACACACACACACACACTACACACAGACACACACTACACACAGGTAAATCCAAGAACACCCCCTCTCTCTCTTTCCTTTTCCATTTTCTCTCTCTCTCTCGTTCTTGGTCTCCTCTCTAATGTCACTTTTATTACGGCTTTAGGAGATAAAATGCAATGATCCACAGGATGATGAATGGTGTGTCTGAGGCTCAGATACAAGAGCACACACTGCAGAGGACAATCTCCCAACCCTTCTGCTGGTGTGTGTGTGTGTGTGTGTGTGTGTACACGTCTTAGTGTGTATTAGGGGTTCATGCTCATAAGCTCCGTACTGGAAAGAAGTCCAACAAATGCTCTTCGACTACTCCTGACCCCCAGAGAACCAGAGCATCTCCTCAGTCTTGACTTCCAAGGAGATATTAAAGCTCAAGATCTTCTCAACTCTAAAATCTAAAATTCTAGTGGCAGTGGAAATCTTTTATAACCTGCATTTGATCTTCGTCCTGATGCTTGTTCAGAACTGCAGGATCTGGTTGATTATTTTATGACAGGAAAAGCGCTTATATTTCCTACAGATATGATGAGCACTTACAGATCCAACCACATCCAAATATTTACCTTATGAGCCTGGGAAAGCTGAAATGAAAGAAAAGACGCATAGAGATAGAATCACTGCAGAGGATTCAAAGCCTTACATTGTGCATTGAGTTAATACAGAGGGGGGGGGGGGGTAATGAAGCTCATAATGAGGAATCAACGCAGCAGTCTCACACATATTCAAATGCAAATGGAGAATGAGGATTGACGACTTGAAGCTTGTGATACTGTAACACACTCACAGCACTGTCCACGTAAGCTTCAGTCCACACCGTGTCGTGCTCGTGGTCAATGACCTTCGGGCGGCTCATGACGTGGAGATACCTCATCACGTTCTCCTGGACGTCTGCTAAGGTGGAGATCTGACTGAAATAACCTGCAATTAAAGGCAAACATACATGAGGGACAGTGTAGTCCTATAAGAGCAACACCAAAAAGGCAGTTTTTGTTAACCTGAACGAAACTACCACGTGGAAACCACGCCGTACTAAGGATACTAAAAGAGTGGCGTGCAAGTTTCCCCCCCGGAGCATCCCCCCCCCCCCCCTCCACTAAACGCTGTGATTAGCGACATGACTGTCCTTCAAGTGGTTCACTTCACAGTGACACAGGAGCGCTCTGACTCGCCTCCCGCTGTCGCTGTCAATGCTTCATATTGGACACATAAGGTCGTCCCACAGTGGGGGGGGGGGGGGGGGGGGGGATGTTTGGAGCTTGTCTCTCTCTGATCTTGTTTTCCCGACCGTTACTCTCCTTTCCAGAGGGCACTCATCCAGAGCCATCAGCGAACAGAGAGACACTCTGACAGGAAGAGGGATTAGAGCAGATTGACCTCTGAACCCCCCCCCAACCCCGCCTTCCCCCTGCCACTTCACTGCCTCCTGGCAAAAAGAGCCTGAGCCAGCACACCCCCCCACCCCCCCCCATGCAGCACACGCGAGAAACACGCAGGGCATTCATGCCGCATACACCCACCCTCCACCCACCCTCCCCCCATCCTCCACCCCTCCTCCACCCCTCCTCCATCCATCCTCCACCCATCCTCCCCCCACCCTCCCCCCACCCTCCCCCCCTCCTCCGCAGTCTGACCGTTATCGGGGGAAGCCGAACCTTTGTTGGCACATGCCATCCATTTGAGGTTATCGGCGAACGCTGACTCTCGTCCAATCAGGTACGGGAATATTCGCACCTGTGCAGGGGACACACAGATGTCGAGAGTTTTAGAAAAGAAAAAAAAAGATCAGGCCAAGCGATGCTTCTCCTCAGAACTTTGTCTTCCAGTCCTGATTCTATCAGAAGAAGTAGCTGCTGCTCGTGTTACTCTTCCAGCTCTTTCCTGTCACTCATCCGCTTCTTTTCAGTCCACCTTTGTGAGTTTTTGAACAGTAATCCGGTCCTTTCTCAGTAGTTAAATACAGTGAATATTCTTTTGTTGACTTGGCAGCGTAATCCGATGTCCTTTTAAAGAACGCTGGGAGACATTTTGCCAAACCTGCACGGCTCATTGACTCCAGATGCTTTGCTAAGCAGGAATCTTATAGAAAACACAGAATGGCTGCCATATAGCGACCCTGCGGGTATACGGGGGGGGGGGGGGGGGGATGGGGTACTCTGCCAAACACTGCCAACACACATATGCTTGATAGGACTGAACAAAAGCCCTGGAGCTGTTGTTTTTATTGCTGTGTGAGTCCATTTCATCTCAGCTGCATTCAGGTCTTACAAAGAGAGGCTTTCAAAAGGTTCTAAACCCAAAATCATTGTGTCCAGGAAGAAATGCAGGGGGGGGGGACAGAGCCTTTGAACCTGAGCTGTAGTTATAGTTTTCCATATTGTATTCCTTCTGAGGGAAAATATTGTGCTGTAATGCCTCAACATCGAAAACATCGTATTGGTATTTCTGTACAGAGTTATCGTTGGTAATGAAATAAAAATAATCTACAAAACGTAAAGACAGGAGTTCCAGAAAACAAAGTATTAAAGTGTCCATCTATTCCTGCCGGAGTAGATTGATGTGAAAAGAACAAAGAACATTGAACATTTGGGGTTGTGAGGAACAGAGGAGAGAAGAAAATAATAATTTATAAAATAAATAAGTACTCACCTTTCTTTCTGGCCAATTATACTTCTCAAAAACATCGTCATACATTTCAGTCGCCCCGTCAGTCACAAGCATTATGGCCTGGCTGCACAAGCTACCATGTCCAGTTTGATTAAACTGCAAAGAGAGAAAACCCAACATACATATGCAATATTTAAACATGAAACAAAACAGGGCTGTCCACTGATGAGGATGTTTGATACGCAGCCATCGCTCAATAAAACCCAGAGAAATCAAACTGAGGAGTGCAGTGCACTTTATTCTGATGCCAGAAGATGCATCGCAGTAATTAAGTGGTTTATTGACCCGTAACAAAATGAATGAGAAGAGAAAGATACTGTGACGTGATCACAGGAAAGGACTGTTAGTAATGTTAGTAGTGTCAGTGACAACAAGTTAACTTAAAGAAAAGTTTAGATCTTTTAATATTTTCAAAATGCACGCTTTCATTGCTGATTTGTGACGCTCAGCTTAATAAATTCGGTGTTTTAATGGCTCTCTCACTGGGGCCCTTCTGCTGCAAAGCATCTGTCCTTCAGCCGCTATTGGAATGTATATAATGACCTTTTTTCAGCACTGTAAGTAAATAAGGAATTGTAAATCCAAATGTTAATGATAAAAGACATAATCAATGACTGGGATCATTAAGTACTTGATGCTGATAGAATCTAATCAATCTCACACGCTAGCTGTTTAAGAGGTAAATTAATTATCTTGTCGTAACGTTATGCAACAAGGGGATGCGTTTAGGAGCTAAAATATTGAATTATATGCTGGCTATTTTGTGATTATTTCGCACTATCCGCCCATGAGATGTGGAGACGTTTCTTCTATGTCATCAGTGCTCCTATAGAGATGGTGCAGTGCTCTTGGAGTGAAGCTTCTTTCTGATTGGATCCACGATAGACTGTGTTATGTTCGGACTTATTTTCGCTGGGAAGTGGTGTAACAGTGAATTTCAGTTGCAGGCTACTGGCTTCCTGATTACCATATTCATTGCAAGGCTTTAATTAATCTGACAAATGCAGAGGTAAAAGCTGCAGTCCCTCAGCTTCAGCAGTGCAGCCGCCTGAAAACAGGGAGATAAAAGGAGTGCGGCTCCTGGCCTTATCTGCGTTGTGTTCCAATCAGCGACGTTATTAATCATCGACGTTAATTAGAGCCATTAATCACGGTTCAGAATGGATGTGTCCGTGTTTGGAGGCGGAACAGGGGATCGCGTTTCGACAGGCGACACACCTCCCAAACGCTCAAATGCATTTGACTGGAGCGCTTTGCTGCTTTTTTAATGATGAGCAGAGAAACAAGCAGAGGGTCGTACGAGAACACTTCCTGTCACAAGAAACAAATGCAGCCTGTAAACCAAAAGTTTTCCTAATGTTCTGGTCGAGTGGGATCCTTCAGCAGAATGAAAACAAAGTCATTATTTTTATGTCGAATTTAATCCATTCTGGAATTAATAATCCTGAATACTGGACAGCATTATCAAATAATATGTAAAAAGGAACATAGTTGATCTGCTTTGGGATCCAAACTGAGAAGATCACAGCACGTTTTCTGGATCTCACCTCGCTGAGGATGGTGAAGGCTTCGGTCAGAGCGTCACCCAGCAGCCCGATCCCTTTAGCAAACAGCTTGTCCAGATGTTCCCGGAAATGCTAACAGATGACCGATAGAAGTGGAAAAGAGTTTAAACATGAAACAACATGAATTCAACCGGATCCAGTTTGAGCTCGACTCACATCTTTATTTGTTCTGTCGGCTCGGACCAGTGTGCCGTTCAAACAGGGCTCCACGTAGTGGATCTCCTGATTATACTGTGGAAACGCAAACAACATTAAGATGGGTTACTATTTTTTCCAATTCCTAAATTCCTTTGGTAAATACTTTTAATTTAAAGCATTAGACCAAGATAAACAGGACATAGTGATGCAAACAAATCTTAACAAACAAACATGTAGAGACACAATCTGAGAAAAGGTAAAAAACGTACTGCAATGATGTTAAAAAAGTCATCATCTCCAAGAGTGTCTAATATGGAGGAGACAGTCTGCCTGGCGATGGTCAGCCTCAGTCCTTTCATGCTTCCACTAACATCAACTAAGATAATAACATCCTTAGGAGATGTTGCTGCCTGTATGTACCTGAAACATGTTGAATTACACATTTTTATACCTTTTTGTAGACCAAGAAAAGACAGATTTTGTTAGAAGATGCTGAGACACAGTATATTTGGTCTGGAATATAAAGTCTTACCACTTCCTGTTCCTACAGTCAAAGCCAATGACCCCATGTTCATCTGGATGCCACTTTACTCCTGGGAATAGAAAATGTAAATAAACTAGTAACTAATAGCACGTCGACGTACTGCACCAGGCTGCCGTTTTACATTTGTATATATAAAACATTTGTGCTTTATATTTAAACAGTGTTGGCTGTTTGGAACCCTGAATGTAAAGTAGTGGTGGTACAAGTAATGTAGTGCAATAGAGTGTGATTTCACAGAACATTTAAATGATGAATACATAAAGGGTTGTTGTAAAACACTGCTTAAAGAAACACATTTCTCCTTATACTTTAAACATGAAGAGTCCATCTTTGTAAAACAATGTCATCGGCTGCATCTCCGTAGCTTCACTGCAGCGTGTCGGGCGCCTGTTCCATTGCGATGGTCGCAGTAGCTTCGTAGACCCACACCAGCAAATCCTGATTGATTACAGTCTGTATGTGTGCATCCTCTCTGGTGGTGTGTAAAATTACCACATTAGCCAAATTACCCCTTTAGTCATTCTAAATCATTTGTTCTGATCTTTTTTTTACTCTTGCACTGAACGCTTATGACTCCCTTGAGACACACACACACACACACACACACACACACACACACACACACACACACACACACAGTAAAACAGGACTCACCGGGGTACTGTCTGAAGAATCCTTTGGCGCTCCCAAAGTACTGCCAGATGAGAGTTGGGTCTCTCTCAAAATTGTCAACGAATACTTTATTCAGGGCCTCGGACCAATAAACTCCGTTCACTATGTCGGGATCTGAGGAGGAGGAGGAGGAGGAGGAAGAGGAGGAGGAGGAGGAGGAGGAGGAGGGCAAAGACGCAGAGAAGGGGGAGAAACAACTAAATTAAACAGCGATAATAATAATCATCCTGGGCACCGTTAACCGAGGGCAGAGGTGACCTTTGTCCCTTATTGACCCCCCCCCCGAAGGAGGTACAATGGCCGTGACGGAATCATCGCCTCCCCTCCTGCTGCTGGCCGGGCCTCCCTTTGTGCCGCAAACAGAGAGTAACGCGGAGTTCATTATGGCCAAACAATAGCGGCCCTGTCGATACTCGGGGGGGGGGGGGGGGGGGGGGGGGTGTGACACACACGTTAAAAAACAACAAGGGACTGAACAGCTATCGTATGACAAACACCCCCCCCCCCCTTTCAGTTCCTTTGAGAGGTCTGCGGTTGCTTTATGTGCCGACTGCTATCGATGGAACTCCACTCCCTTCAGCTACTCTCTTTCACCACTTGCTCTCCGGGCTGATCCCTCACCTTTGTTGTACATGTTGGTGGGTACCTGCACCACGCTGAGGCTCAGGTTGACTGACAGGTTGTTGAAATGGTCGTTGGGCTCCAGAAGAAACTCCCCTCCGAGCTCTACGTTATTGCCCTCCTCATCCACTTCATTGATCAGCACGGCGTTAAAGTACTCGTACTGAGGAGCAGGGAGAGAACCAGAGTGTTACATGCTATCATGTGACTGCAGTGAAGATATTAATATGAAGGAATAGCATCACATATTTGAGTCATTCCTCTTGTCGTTACTAGACATTTAAAGATCCCTGCCTAAAGGGATTCCCTATTGATGTGGGGAATAGAATCCATAAAGGGGCTCTCTCAAGTTTAGTTGAAGTCCTTCCAAAGTGACAGTCAAGTATAAACTAATTATTTGTCTTTCCCCTGACATGTTGTTATGAAGTTGCTTCTCAAAATTTAGGGGAAAAAAAGCAATATTTTACACATTTTCCATTACATTTATTTGCATAGGCCTTTTGAACAAAATGATCTAAACGCTCACCACATTTTGGGGTTCAGGACACGGACAGGAATTTATCTCTACCTATCTGCTTACGTTTGTCAGGTTTTTTCAATGATTTTGGATTAGATTTAAAAGTCCCAGTGTGTCAAAACGTGCAGAAACTATCAGCCGAAATTGTCGCTGAGAAGAAACTGGGGGTGCAGAGCGGACTTCAGGACTGCCAGAGAAGTGTTTGCCTCCCTAAAGTGAAACCCGTCCTGTCCTTCACCGCCTGCTGCTGCAGAAAATACTTCCTCATCCTGTCTGAGTGGCCTCTCAGTGGCCCTCATTGTCTGCACACACACAGTAACAGAGAGGGGGGGGGGAGACAGGTGATGTACTCTACAGCATCACACTCGGGGGGGGGGGGGAGGCCGCGCGGGCATCGCCATCAAGCAGCCCCTGACAGCTCATACCACGGCTGAGCACCTCTCTGACGAGCTGCGGCAGAGCGGAGGGGTGCTGCTGCAAAGGGGGGGGGGGCAGCAGGGGAGAGAAATGTGCCCCCTCAGCAGAGCTGGTGGTGCTATTACTGTACAGCAGGCCATGGGACGCTGCAGCCCTCCGAGACGCCCCACTGGCTCTGCAGCTATGGCACTGCAGAGATCTGCTGGGCCTTAATGTGCAGCCAGAGTGGAGCTCATCTGTTGGAAGGCTGAACCTTTCTCTGATGTTACGGATCACATTGTTCAAGAAGTTACAGTAAGGTGTGATTAATAAAAACATGTAAACGTAGTACCAGAATGATCTGTACAATATTCTGTGTGAATCATATACTATTCTGTCAAATTATTTACTTTTGGGTTGTAATTTTCTTTAGCGATTTAACAAACCACAATGGAATTAGAATGAGTACCTTGCAAATATAAAAAATATAAAAAAATGCTATCATATGCATTGTAGAATTTAAAAAATGTATAGCATATATAGTAGCTTTTAAAAAACGTTTTACTATATGCTTTAAATCTTGCATGGGCCATTACTTCAAGGTTGAATCGGTTTTGGACAAATGTTTATAATCAAAACTGTTATTATTTTTAAAGCTACTTAAGATTTTTTGAATTTCATATTTCTGAAATGTTCCTGTTTTTCAAGATCTATTTGAGGCTTTTTTCTAGGCCCAAATACATGTCATTAAAAATACCCCCAGTTAAAAAAAACCCAGTAACAGTAAATAACATTTCTGAACTCATCTGTGCAGCTCCATCAGACCTGATCTGCACACCATAAAACGGGTCAAAGCAAAACCCCCGACTGTCCTGACAGAAGCATCTGAGATAAGAGCAGCCGGCTTATCTCATTGTGAAAGATGTGTCGTGTCAGGGGAGGCGAGGCTGGTTAAAAGAGTAATATCATGACATCACATCACTGTCGCTGGTGGATATTGAATTTTCCTGATTATTTTTCATTGCTTTATGTAAGATGACGTAAAACTCTGCAAGCTTGAATTTATTAAAAAGCATTTTTAATAAATGCAAGCATCTGTTTAATAAAAACACATTAATGATATACTATCATCACATTTTTATAAGGAAAAATATAAAAAAGAAAACGAGTGCAACGTATATTGAATTATACCTTACTTAAAATATGGTTTTAATAATAGTAAAAACTGTTTAAATACCTGAATTAATAATGATCTTTTAATACATTTTCGGAGTCTACAATGTTTCATTTAAAGATTATTGTTTTTAGAACGAGAGATAAATTGTATATGATATTTAACGTCAAAGTTAACTTTGCAGGTTTTGTAACAGAAAAAATAGCACAAATATTAATATAAAATATATGCATTGAAAACATCTCCCTTCTCCCAAAAAGAATCTACTTAAATGGGGTGAAGCAATATTGCAGTTAAGGTTTATACGTGAAATATTTCCAAGAATACCGGTGAAAACAAATCAATATTTAGTGTATCAATAGTCTACGGTTATAATAGCAGTCATATTATATATATTTAAGTAGCTAGTACCCGTCTTGTTCTGGCTGTGCAAACGTACTGGGAACAATGTGAGTGAAACGTATCCCTATGATGTAAATGCTACTATTATCTGTAAAGTGCTGCCGTTATTTCAGTGCTTCAGTGCTCTGTTGCTCGAGTGCTTTTCCAATCTAGAGCCATGAAAGTGAAACAATGCGCCACGCAAAGTTTCATTTGTCTTTGTCCACTGGATGGCAGAGCGGGGGGGGGGGGGGGGGGGGGGGGGGGGCAAACGACACAAATACTGCATTCCCTCTGCAGTGAGAGCCGCTAAATAAACCGTGTCAAATACGATTCAAATTACAAGCGATGCAAAACCACTTCCGTATTTTCTCTGTGCAGACTGAGTCAAATACGGTCTCCTTTTATCACAATCTGTTGCCATGCTTTACAAGTTGCAGCAGCCACGTGCCACCGTGCATGCGACAGTAAGAGGGTCACTGTAGTGAATATAAAGGCGCTGCATGTTCTCCTGCACACTAAAGGTTACACTTCATCAAAGAGGAGCCTTACGTATCAAAGCACTTTTAGGGCCTATTACCCTTCTCTCTCCTTCCAGTCTTAGACAAAGTCACACAACGCATTTTTAATATTCATGTTCACTTTTTTTGACGGGACAAACGTCACCTGTAAATCCGGATTGTCCTCATGCTGATGGTGCGCTTCTTCTGCTGCCTCCACCAGCCGCTGAGTGAAAAAAATAAATGTTTAAAATGTACCAAACCACTAGATAAATCGTTCATTTTTAAATCAGTAAATTGTGCAAATATTCTTTAAAACATTAACGTAGAAGGCCTGAGGTCGTCCCTTCATAGAACTGCTCTGCGTATTTGCTTCCGCTTTATTCTTCTCAGATCTCAACAAATGCTGTTTCATTGAAGGGGAACATGGTCGAGGACCAGTGGGAGGCTTTAGATCACTTTTCGGATTACGTGGAATCGATGTCGCTTTTGTTTTATGTTGGACACCCTGGTGGTGATATTCTGGTGCCGCTGCGCGGTGCCGGGTGGGTCGGAGCTGGATCTCGTGCTTCGTACCAAAGCACCACATCTTCGGTTATAACTCGATCTTGGAAAAATGTGCTTGGCTCTGGGTTTCCTGGAAATGCCCCCTAAACGTCGCAGTCAGAGCCACGCGGGTAATTAACGTCCGTCAGAATAACTGCAACGTCAACACGAAGCCACGCGATGTTTACCAAAAGCAATTGACCTCGTGGCGAGATTTCACGTCGTCAGCATTTGGAAACTATGAAAGACCACGAAATAACATTTATGATTTATAAAGGAGAGTGTACAGGACTGAATGCATCATTTCCCTTCCTGCACCACTTTATGGAGGTCACTTCACTTAAGATTAGGATTTTATGCTCCGGTTATTTTTATTATTTTTATTTTTACAAAAGCTTAATTTGTGCTTGTTTTTTTGTATTATTAAAAAATACAATGTTAGGCAATAAAAACCTGTTTATTAGTTGCATCTCTCTCTTACCAGGTAATTTATAGGCTCAACCATCCTACAACGTGGAATCAGGTGGGGGGGGGGGGGGAGATAACGTTATCATTTCACAACAGTCCCCGAGAGGTTCAGCATTAAAATGGTTACAAGCCCCGTGTGCTGCAGACCATCAATTACATGTACGACAATATTCCAACAATTATTTACACCAACGCTGAATTCAGATTGGCTGCGTTTTAAAGTGACTGATCTACTCAATTTAGGGACTACACATAAACATTGCCACATTTGGGGGGGGGGGGGGGACCATGACCCTCCCACCACTCATCAATGTATATATTTTTACATCTCTCGTCTTTTCAAATCTCAATAGCATATCACATTTTATTGGTTATTTAACAAAAATATATGGCTCGACAAAATGAACACAATTCTGCAGAATACTCCATAAAATGAATATTATAACAAGTCCCCAGAACATCTTAAACATTGCACCTACCCTGGTAGCCTCGGCCTTTTTCCGGAACACTTCCTCCATCTTCAGAGCCAGGTTTTTGACCAGTTTCACACCATCAATTTCTTCCACTCTGACTGACTTTTCAAGTTCTTTATATTTCTGAAAATAAGAGAGTGTGGCATTGACAGGGGGGACGACTTTGAGTCTTTTAGCATCGGCTGCAGGAAAACATGCTGCAAACGCGTTGAGCTAACATGGCTGAATAACACATGAGGAGTAACCTGCATTTATAAGAAAAGAAAAACATCAAGATCCACATCTTTTCCGTGTGTTTGTTCTGCAACCTTTTCGAGTGCTGTTGTTTCACCACATCCCACGACCACAGAGGTGGGACATTGTTAAACAAGGCTTATACGCTTTCACATGTTGACAAGCTGCATGCAGCCCGTCTCAGATGATAAAACCCTCCCTGCAACACAGAATGATTGATAGTCTTTATCCCGTCGCAGTCATTGGCTGCACATGCTGCTTCCCTCTCTGTGATTGGTCGGAGATGGCCATGTTGGGTGGCCTGCGGGGGGTGGGGAGAAGGCGGAGGATCTGAAGGCTATGCATGGTAAGAGGATAATTGAAATGGAGTCAAAGCACTGGAGAAAGATAATAACGTGTCAAGCTCGGGCGATTCTGGGTAATGAACGACACCTCGCGAAATGCTGATTCTGCAGGATGCGCAGAACCTCCACTGATACAGAACAAAGCCCAGCCACAGCTCCGAGGAATACACCATGACATCATCCCACACCTGATCCTGACTTTATCTAAAAATAAACACATGCCACGTTAGGCTCGTGCACTCATCAAACATATTACACATCATCAGGGCAGGACGCACACACACACACACACACACACACACACACTGGTACATGAGGCGACAAATTACCTACTGAAAGGAAGAGTGTGGGCTTGCAGTGGAGCAGAACAGTTCATTTCACGCCTGTCCTCTTTGCCTCAGCACCCAGAATCCCCAAGCCCCCCCCCCCCTTCCTTTACACTCCTTCAGTCATCAAGAGGAGGTTAAGCCTCATTCATCAAAAGCCCCGATCATGACCATTGATAATAGTGGCCGATGCCGCAGTGAGGGCGGGACACTGAAGATGCCTCCTGTTTCCCCCCCATTCCCAGAAATCTCAGTGAAATTGGGTAATTCACCATAAAAGCACCTAATGATCAGCCTTAATGACCAGCCCCTAACGACCCGCCAGCCCCCCCACAGCTCACGGCTTTCTGCTGAGTCGCTCGGCTCTTTCCAGGCGTGACTCCGTGAGCAGCAGCACGAGCCAAAGGGGGACACGTCTAAAGTTGCATGTTACAAAATGAAAAACTATTGCTTGGGCTTCATCCGCATATTTGAACTTTAAATGCGATCTTATTTCAAGTAACTGTCACCTCAGTGCAAGGAGGTCCGAGGTTTGAGCCCAGGAGCCGCTTTCTATATGCCGTTTGAAAGCTCTCCCCGTATTTGCGTGGGCTGCCTCTGGCTACGCCTTCCTCCCACCCTCCAGGACACGCAGCGTTTTTAGGATTGCTCCCTCGACCGCCCTTGACCGAGGTCCTGGGCTCAGAACTGGAGTTGGTCCCTGGACGCGGCGCTGTGATAGCCCACAGCTCCTAAGAAAGGGTCAAAAGGAGAGGAAAAAGTTATTTTTGACAGAAGATGGTCTGCAGCATTTATAGTGTAAATATAACAAGTCAGAGGTTCTGTTGTAACTTTCAAGGCAGAAGAAGCGCGTGGTGTTCTTGATTTGAGATGCACGTGCACAAGAAGGTATTTTCCACATGTGTGAAATTGAATTGACACAGTATTGATTACTTTTTATTACTGAACACTGGAAAACAAACTACTCAGAACATACTAATCAACAAACAGCTGAAACGGAGGCATATCTTATATCTTGCAGGTTGATTGAATTGTAGTGTGTACAAAAAACAAGACTGAACACAGCATGCGTGATGTTCAGCCTGATAAGAACAACAAACATTACAGTTTATAAAGACGTTATTTAGTTTGCCTATGACATAACACATTATCAAGGTCTAACATCTTCAACCCATGGTTCATTTTGGCCAAAATGAGCTCCAGGTGTATTTTAAGTTTAAGTGCAGAGCCCATAGCCCCCAAATGAATGCTTTTTAGCATCCAGGGTGAAGGACACTTAAAAACCCTTGTAAGCATTCTGACGGGCGGTGAACATGCACCTGACTCAGTCCCTGCCACCGGAGGCCTGGAAGCAAAGAGCCCACATTTGCCACCAAGCGGTCAGAAGGTAAAACATTCTGTGTCGATCCCACTCATCATTTCAACATCGCCCACTATGGAACTCAACCACACGCTCATTCCTATCGCTCTCCTTGTCGCGTTCACATTCAAAGGTTGAAACTCTTGACTCCAGAGAGTTAACCGGAGATCAGAGAGAGGAATCAGAGCCGTGGTTAATGGAGTGTGTCGAGTACAAACCCACACACACGCACACACACACACGCACACACACACACGCACGCACACACACACACACGCACACACACACACACACACACACACACACACACACACACACACACACACACACACACACACACACACACACACACACACACACACACACACCTCTGGCCATCCAACACACCTGAGTCTCTCCTTTAAAACACTGCATCAGTCGAAATGTCTCTGCAGCCGATTACATCCTACAGTGTTACGACCATCACATGAAAGAAAAGCATTTGTTTCCACGGGGGGGGGGGGGGGGGGGGAGGGGGGGAAATGAGAAGAATACCTTTTGCAGTAGTTGGGATCCAGAATATTTTGCTGAGATGGATTTAATTTCTCCACCAAAGGCTGAAGCCCACAGCTTCACACTAAAACAAAGTACAGATAAATAGCAGTTTAGCCAAAAATGAGCCATAAGTTATAGAAGAACGTGCACAATAATGTTAAATGACAGGCTTTGTAAGGTAAGGGATTGAAATAGTTTGATGAAAATAGAATCTAAATCTATTGTTTGTCTCTCCTCAGATGTCATTGTACCCTTACTCATAAGAACTACTATTGTAGTGCGTCCTAATATCGGCTCAAAGAATATTAATGATTTTAGTAACTGTGCAGTGTAAAGTGTACAATATCTGCGGCGGCAATTATTCCAAAAATATAAAATAACATTATTTTAGTTCTGTTTTACAATGGTTTGGAAAATAGAACTGCTGCACTATGTAACATTGTGGATTTTAAACTAAACTAATTGTTCAAAGACCATGGAAGAACATTCGAGAAAGCTTTTCATTGTGCGACTGATATTTTAAAAGATGTGAAATCTAAAACTTGAGTGTGTTCTCTTAAGTTTTGAAATGTTCATCTATTACATATCACATTAATGAAGAAGAATGTGATTCCATATAAGTCCATCATTATTGAACTCATTAACGGATTGAGCATATAAAGACCTGCAAAATTGTCTTTTCAATTGAATCAATTAAGTTTTTTGCAGTTCATAAAAGTTATAAAAAACAACCTGCTTTTTCTTAATTTGAATTGATATATATATATATATATAAAACCATTGGATTAACGGTGCCTCTAAACCAAACCTTGTGTCCATCAGATATAAAAGTGTCAGAACCTTGAGTGAACCATGCAATTTCTGGCGATTTAAGAACACATCATTTTTATTGTGAATGCAGTAAATTGCGACCCTATAACATGAAACAAAGAGGAGACTTAAGTAGAGTGTTAAACTCTTTGCTCTAATTTGATCAACATGCTCCATTTGTGAATTTCCACATTCTATCATTTTTTACTGAAGCTGGTTATTTGTGGAGATCTGTAATAGTTTGTTTCCCCTCTTCCAATAGTACCACTTCATAGCAGCACGTGTGGGTTAAACCTGTAATAAGGCCTGTGTGGAGACAGACAAAGGTGTGTGGTTTGGACTCCACACGGTGGTCATTTTAAAGCAAAGCAGACAAGAGGACTCAGATTCAATCAGACTCCCAAAACATTTACAAATACACAACATCATCATGTCAGAACAGCTGGAGTTAATTCCATGTGTAATTCCAAAGTTGCAGAGCTGCTTCTCACTCACACTGACAGAGGGATCCCTTGCTGGGACCCCGCCACCTCCACCACATTCAAGCCGAGGAGGATCCAAAGCAAAGGGAAGCTGCTGCTGCTGCTGCACATGTGCGAGAAAAGGATCCTCCAGTTTCCAAACATCTTCAGCTCCGATGCTTCAATCTTTCCGTCCCCTAGAAATCCCGTCCCCCGCTATACTATGCTGCTGGACCCCGGTGTCCAGTCTCTCTGTCAGCACGTACCCTGCCGTATCTGATATGAGGGAGAGAGAAAGAGAGAGAGGGAGAGAGAGAGGGCGAGGGAGAGGGAGGGAGAGAGGGAGAGAGAGAGAGAGTCCCATTCCAAAGCGATCTTCTCTTTCGTCTCTCCCTACAGGGAAACCCACTCAGTCGGCTTCGTGCTTTAAGAATCACAGACCTTTTATTCCTGGAAACGTGTCGTCTGTGTGTTTGAAACATGAGACTATAGAGCCTAAGGAGGGGGATTCGACCCCGATTCCTGGAGCCGAGGGGGTATCTCAGCTTCCATCTGAGGAGAGCAGCATTGGCAGGTGTTGCCCGCCACAAATCTATGGAGCAAAGGTTTAATTTATCACCAAAATGCATTTTCTTCTTCTTCTTCGACACACATCTCAGGTCGACTAATCAGAAGTTGTTGCATTAAACGCTGACACTGCAGTATAATCAGCATGCTTTATTGTCAATCTCCACGCTGCACACAAAAAGCCACGAAAGCGTTGTATGTTAATATGAATGCAATGTCATTATTATTATGCATGACTTTGTGAGTGTCATAAGATGTTTAAAACTACAGCACACAAGGAGGGGATAATCCGGACATAAAATGGCTCTCTGGGCGATAATGCTGCAGACTGCAGATGTTTGATGGAGGCTTCCCTGCCAGCAGCGTATGTGCACCCTGACTAAAGATAATGAACAGGACTACAAAACAACCAACACGAGGGAGATGGCTATTTCAGTCATTTACTTTAGTAAATGTACAGCATAATAGAGGTCATGTAAAAAGTATTGTACCCAAAATGATTAAAACGACACAAGCAACAAAATGTTCTTAAAATATTGGCTTTTAATGCATTGATATTTAATTGTGGACCTCGTTTTAGCCATTACATCTTTATCATTAGATATTTTGTTTTTTTATGAAAACTAAAGCTCTTCAATAAATGTAAAATATTTCAACCTCAAATAGAATGAGGTATATATTTTTTGATTAATGAGACTTAATAAACATCCCATAAACAACAATAATAAAACTATTAACAAAGGATACGTTCTTCTTCTTCTAAACACTGGCCATGAACTGGCCTAGACAACATGCTAGCGACGTTAGCATGTTAGCATCGATCGCTAGCTTGATATTCTAACCATCGCCATGTTTAAACAATGGTTTCTGTTTCAGTAAACGTCCCAGTAGGATTCAATGCCAGAAAGGGAATCGAACACGCATTATTACTTTGCAGTTAAATATTTGGCGCCACCATCCAATTATTGTATAAGTTATATGTTGAGATTGATGAACCCAGTTTGTTGGGGAAACACCCAAACAGTGGGTTGAG
Source organism: Pungitius pungitius (assembly GCF_949316345.1). NCBI lineage: Eukaryota > Metazoa > Chordata > Actinopteri > Perciformes > Gasterosteidae > Pungitius > Pungitius pungitius. The sequence continues at coordinate 22,285,707 of NC_084907.1, read as the reverse complement.
GAAAAAGCCTCACAAAACTTCACACAATGAATTATTTTGGATAAAATGTGCCTGTTTTCACCCACGTCCTGGTTGTGTGTCCTCACCGCATCCTGCGTGGGCCGCTGCCGGGTAACGATCGTAACGGCCACGTCACGCGCGCGGTGCTCCAATATGCGCCGTTAGCATGTAGCTAACTAGCTAGCTAAACACACCGGGTGTTAAAAGTCTCTACAGCAGAACGTGCGGCTTCCCTTTCGCGCGGGTCCGTTGTCACGTGGTGAGGTCACGCTGACCCGGGTGCACATGTTTCACCCGGGTTAGGGTTTGGGTTTTTCCTTTCTTTTTCATGTGAGGCTGGTCCTTTGCCCTCTATGGACCAGCCGCCACTCAGATACAATATTTATTAGTTAGTTAGTATTTTTTTAAACTTACATTTTAAATTAGAAACTACTCCACCCACAAGTATTTTGTTTCAAATGACATTACACCGTATCAAATACAATCCAGTTCATCTGTTAAAACTAGTAACCTGACCCAAGAGGGCCTGATTTATCTTAAAGGAGTAGAATATAGTAGAATATTCTTAACTCATGAAGGAACATCCGTCCTCTCTCAGTTAATCACAAACACCCAAAACCCCAAACTGGCTTCAAATGATAAGAAGAGTGTGCAAAAGTGTAATCTGATGAGCAACTAGTCCAGCTCAGCTTTTAAAAAGTAGATAAATGTGAATGATTACAAGTACAGCATTAAATAATTTTGGGATTTTTGCTGAAATTTATTGGCAAAACCGAGAAACTGTTCACACTAAAGGTTATGAAGTATAGAATTCAAAGTTTTAGACGGTATAAAAAAAGACCATACTATATTGTCGTTGTCTTCTCTAAGTGCTGATTAGGAAGTGATAATGATGTCAATGCAGGAGGCAGATTGATGCTCCACCACCTCCACCAACACCACCACAGGAAACGTGTTTCCACTTGAAGCTTTTATTAGTTTAGTAATTGCGTCGTACATCATAGTTGTGAGGAGCCTGTACTGTCTGGGACGTGCCGATAAGGTTCCTGAATGTTGGATGACGGAGCGTTTCGTCCTGTTCTCTCACAGCACAGCCTCCATGAATGCTTGAATTAACTATTGACAGCACATATAAGCAGTTCTCCGTCATGAAGATAAGTCCCTTAGGTTTATTTGTCCAGTTTAAGAGCGGACTAGGACTCGTGCCGAAGTGCCCTTGAGCAGGAGATGTGTTCCCTTCTTTCGTTCACCAGTCTGACCTGATCCTAAAGGCGTCAAGATACAAACCACATTCTCAACTTGATGGTTTTTCTGGAATAATGTCCTCAGTGCATTTGAATGTTCCTGCAGTCTCCAACACAAAGTTAAATTATCCTAACAAGGACTTTGTGAAACAATACTTTGCTCCGAATAATCATGTATCCTTCAAATGTTTGAGTTGAATATACTGATTAAAAGCTAAAAAAACCCACCGCTTTTGTCCTTCAGAAATAAACACTTTGTTAGGAGCCAGACTGCTTTTAATCTCTCAACCCAAACAGTTCAAATCTCTTTCTTGACTTGATTGGACGTAAACCTCTTAGAGGGGTTAAACATCGGACACCTGCCATGTTCAGTCCAGAAGATTAACCCCACCTCGTACCTTCAGCCCACGCAAGATAATTCATGTCAGATCACCTGCGACTGTCCACCTGTACTTGTGAACTGTTAGTGTGGAGGGATTAGATCTCACCTCAGGGAACCAGGTGAGCCTAAAAGGTCTAACCCATCATCACAGTCACATATCCAGCTCATCATCAGTCGCACACAGTGTTTATAATAAAAATAGAAGAAAGGTATTTATAACAGATCCTCGTGTAGATATTTCAATGGATACCTAATTAAAAGCTTTTTATTTATTATTATTTTTATTTGAATTGATTAAAGTTTTATATCATCATGCGTTGCGTAGCTGTTTGGGACATTTTATTTTTAAGACCCAACATCAGATTGCAAGGACATTTTTCAGCGGTACGATGAGTTACATTTTGAGCAAAATACTGATGAATAAAAACATTTTAAAATGAAGCACTGTGTGGCTTCTTTTACTTCAGTTTAATTCCACCATTGTGCCAAACCAGAAGCTCCTCCCATCTGCCTTACTTTTCAGGGATAATAATTGTCATCAATATTCCATTTTAGAGGGATGTTTTACAGCAGGTTTAAATCAATTTTCCATTTTTCATTTTCCATGTTTTGGATCATCAGGCTCACAGAATATTTTCTCTTCTCTTTTACTCCTCGTTGTTGTAACTCTCTTGTTTTTGGGAGTCAGTCCGTCGTACTTGTCTCACCTGATGCTGTTCCACAATGCTGCTGCTAAGAAGACAGACCACATAACCACATAATCTCATTCATTTAGCTAAAAATAGCATCGTTTAAAAAACATATAAATGTACTTGATGGATTCTGTAGAGCAGTTTGGTAAACAGCTATTGCTGTTACATGAGCTCTATAAATAAGTTGACCTCAGGTTAAACTTTCTCTGATCCCTGGCTCATGTAAGGAAGGCAAAGGCGAGAGGGGGAACCACAAAGACATCCTCTGGTCAACATTTAATATATTTACAGACACGTTACAAATTCTTTTTTTTTGCTCTTGCTGGGGGGTCTGATCCTGGAGAGACCACCTGAGTGCCTTTACAATCAACAAAAGGTGAAGGATCAAGGATCGTCATTTGGAGGAATTACTTTTTGTTAAATCCAGATCTGGAGGACTTATGCTTAGACTGTGGGCATTAAATCTCAGCCGTCCCCCTCCAGTCGCGACATATTCTACACCAAGAAGCCCTGCGACCTCGCCACCTCTCCCCCCGAAGCTCAGCATCCATGCGACCCTCGGACGCTTTCTCAAATTCCTCGGCCTACGGGGGCCACCACGGGGAGCCCCCTCTGTCGCGCGCCGGCTTCATGGTCCTCTCCGTCGTCATGGCGGGTTTCACCGGTCCGGCCATCGTACTCAACGCCGCGGTGGTCATTGTGACCCTCATGCACGAGCAGCTGCGGCAGCCGCTCAACTACGCGCTGGTGAACATGGCCGTGGCTGACCTGGGTACAGCGATGACCGGGGGGGTGCTGTCTGTGGTCAACAACGCCCAGGGGCACTTCTCCCTGGGAAGGACTGGCTGTGTGATGGAGGGCTTCGCGGTGTCCTTGTTCGGTGAGTAAAAGGAGCGGCACAGCACAGGCGCCTCTCGCGCACCGCTGACCTTTGCCCCCCCTCCCTTGTCCCCCCGCAGGCATCACGTCGCTGTGCACCGTGGCTCTGATTGCGGTGGAGAGGATGTTTGTCGTGTGTAAACCCTTGGGGCGGATCGTTTTCCAAAAGAAGCACGCGGTTGGAGGTATTGCCTTCTCCTGGTTGTGGTCCCTCTCTTGGAACCTACCCCCCCTGTTTGGCTGGGGCAGGTATGAGCTGGAGGGCGTGGGGACGTCCTGCGCACCGGATTGGCACAACCAGGACCCCAAAAACGTCTCCTACATCGTGGCTTACTTTGCTGTGTGCTTTGCGGTTCCTTTCGCCCTCATCCTGGCATCCTACACAAAGCTGATGTGGACTTTGCACCAGGTGAGCATTATCAAATGGGGCCAAATCACAGTGGAGCGTTTTCTTCACATTCAACCAAAAGCTGCACTTAAGTTCTAATTTTGGTTTGCCATTGGTGCGTATTTCCATTCTACACGTAACAGGGAAATGTATAACTTTTAACCTTTTTTTAGATTTTTAGCAAGTTCCATTTCAATAACATTTCATCTACACCTCAATTCAAAGCTCAATTTATTTAAAAAAAATAGTCTCCCTTCCAAACTTCTCTGATGGTTTAATAAATAGAGAGAGAGAGAGAGAGAGGGAGGACACATCTGGTCACCATATGTTGTGAACCTAGCGGACTAAACTAACTGGATCTAAAATTAGCTCCACCTCGACCAGCTGTGAAATGCGACATACTTGTTGCATCAGTGATCATATATTTCACATGGTTCATTTTCTACTGAATGAGTGCCTTTATTCTCGACACCTAATTGCACATTTTACAGATTCTTTTAGTTTTTAACAAAGTTGGATTTTGAATGCACGTATTTTTCATCATGGTATCGATACCTTTGTCAATCGTGTGATTGGACAACCAGGGGCCGTGACTATTTTAAACAACACCCTGTGTTACAGGTATCCAAGATGACCTGTCTGGAAGGCGGTGCGGTGGCTAAGGGAGAGATGAAGGTGGCCTCCATGGTGGTTCTGATGGTCCTGACGTTCCTGATCAGCTGGTTGCCTTATGCCAGTCTGGCCATGCTGGTGGTCTACAACCCTAAAGTGGAGATCCACGCGTTGGTGGGCACAGTACCTGTTTACCTGGCCAAGAGCAGCACTGTGTTTAACCCGATCATCTACATCTATCTCAACAAACAGGTAATTCAACACCACATACGGAAACCACTTTGTAAGAAAAGCTTGCTGCGAAACAGCTTTAAAATACGTCACTACCACCATCTAGTGGTATTTATGTAAAGCAAACCTTGGATTTATAACAAAATGAATGCATGCATTCAATAACTCTTTGATTAATTTAAGTCTTCTCCTACTATAAAGTCTTTTTAATAGAATTACTTTTTTTTTCTCTTTGTTCAATGCTCTAAAAAGCAGATTGAGTAAATTATTGTGTCATTATATCACAAGCATTAACACTATGAACTTTTAATAAATGGTGTATACCACACAATTATGTAGTTACAAGTAAATATAAATCATTTTAATGATTTTTGAATGTGCAATCATAGTCAACAATTGAAAAGAACTTCTCCTATAATTAAATATTTTACTTGTTTTGTAACTACATTACACAGCCATAAATCACCAAGGGTCATGAATTAACTTTTTACACTGCTTATGAATTTAAAATAGGGGAGTTAAAGAAACGTATAATCACTTGCGGTTGTGATCTATTCAACATTATAGTTAATAATTATTTACAAATGATAATATAGCTAAATCATTTGATGCTATGTATTTTACAAGCACTATAGTTGTATAACCATGTATAACCATGTATAACCATGTATAACCATGTGTAACCGTGTATAACCGTGTATAACCATGTATAACCGTGTATAACCGTGTATAACCATGTATAACCATGTATAACCATGTATAACCATGTGTAACCATGTATAACCATGTATAACCATGTATAACCGTGTATAACCGTGTATAACCATGTATAACCATGTATAACCATGTATAACCATGTATAACCGTGTATAACCATGTATAACCATGTATAACCATGTATAACCGTGTATAACCGTGTATAACCGTGTATAACCATGTATAACCATGTATAACCGTGTATAACCGTGTATAACCGTGTATAACCATGTATAACCATGTATAACCATGTATAACCATGTATAACCATGTATAACCATGTATAACCGTGTATAACCATGTATAACCATGTATAACCATGTATAACCATGTATAACCATGTATAACCGTGCACTAGCAGCTGAACGGGGTCTGAAACTTAAAAAACGTTTAACTCTACTGCTGCTTCTGTTGCAGTTTCGTAGGTTGGCCGTTCCCTTCCTGCTGGGCTGCAGGGAGCCGCTGGCTGACCAAGAGGCTTCGGAGGCGGCGACAACCGTGGAGATTTCCCCCAGCAAAGTGTCTCCTGCTTGAAAGCTGTCCATCAGCAGGACTTCTGTCTCTGAAACGTCTGTTTTCATTGTGTCTGTGTTCATAAACTGTGATTAATTGGGATTTTATGGGTGATTTGCGGATCGGTTTCATTTCACAGCTACAGACGTTTGTCCAGTGTCTCAACAAGTGGGAGAGCACAAATAACCCCAAAATCTATTTCAGCATAAGTTTATTCAATGATGATCAATAGAAAATAAAATGTCATTATCAATTCAAATAAAGTCAAGGCCAAAATTAAATGAAAAATACAAAATATGTATTGAGAAAAAACCCAGAAGGTCATAGTAAAGCATTTGCTACTAAGAGAAATTATGTTTACTGAAGAAAAACATTAAGGAGCAAATATCAAGACTTTCAAGTAGAGAACATTACCATGGGTCTTTTCATACTTTTGTACATATTTTACATTATCTTCTATTTTAATACAGATTTCAGAACATTAATAGTTGCAATAGTAATTATAATTGTAACAATATGAAGAAAACTAATAGAAACGTTCAAATCAATATGTGCTTCTCTGTAAGCTGGCACCTTACCATTTCATTTTTTTCTCTACCTGCAAACAGAGAAACATTGCACCTTGAAAATATTTTTCAACACTCTTTCATTCCCAGCATTGTAAGATGAGGTGTAAATGACAAATATAGATTCCACTAAACCATACACACATCCACAAAAAGTACAAAAATGTCTCACCTTAATACACAAATGTGTTTAGAAAAAGGAGAAACAAAAGCACGATACAGTCACTTGTGCAAAGACAAACAGCTATGTGCTAATATTTAAATACCATTGGTATAGACTGAAACAAATCATCATTTTCTTTTTTCAGGAAACCCTGACATGAGGTAAAAGTAAGTTCTTTTCATCTTTAGTTTAACACAACCTTTAAAAGTGTTTACAAAATAATGCATATCTTCAGTTCATCAGTACTGTAATTGCTACGAATAGTACAATGTGCCTGTTGGGTGTGCTGGTCCTTTTATCATCAACAGAAGGACTACAACACTTTTTTTTTTTCACTCACAAACAATTCAAAGAGCCCTTTCAATGTGCACACAAAATGGAAAACCTACATTTTCATGACAGTATTATGTTAAATTAGAGTACAGCACGCGCTCGCCTACAATTCAAACACTCATGAACGACACATTAACCCTAAATATCCGCTTAATCAAACTCTCCATGGTAATGCCTGAAAAAGCCCACTTCTGTTTATTTATTCCAGTAACCGTAATTGTAATATATAAATGAACAAAGAAAACGTCGAGATACTTCTAGTTGTCTTTTGTTTCAACTTGTTGGCTCTGTTGCTCCTCTTTATGCATACTGGGTGAGGTTTATTATTCGTCAATATAATAAGGGGAAAAACACAAAGGTTCGATCGGACCCAATCAGAGACTCTGTGACCGACAGGTAGGTCGAGACAATGATATGTTGGTCACACTGTTGCCTAACGAGGTATACTGCACTGAATGGAGGAACCAGGCCGGGCCCAGAGAGGAAAGGGCCCAGGGTTCTAGTATTGCTTCTCCTCTGACGCCAGGACGACCTCGTGACCTTCCACCTGCAACACGAGCTGGACAGTCTCTGACCTTTGGATGTGTGCGCCTCCTGCGGCCACAGGCTGCACACTACATGAAGGCTAAGATGTGATTGCCAAGATTCAGTACAAAGGTTCAATGTAATTACAACCATCAACAAAGAGCATGTCATGAAAAATCCCAGCACGAGCTATGAGAAATATTAATTTATCCCTGTTATTACCATCCATCATTATTCGTTCTTTCAGCAGCAAAAAGGCATTTCAGTGGGGGCTGACGAAACCTCGGCTTGACTTAGAAACCAACTAAAAGAGCAGCATTGTTAATGCACTATGCATTTTAAATTGTTGTGCACGCGCTGCACAAAATATGCAAACGAACGTGTTCATCACATCCGTAAAGAATTTCAGCGCTGGATCCATAAAATGCTCCTTTAAAAGGGGCTTAACCTTATGTAACTGGTGTTGGTTTAATGAAGTAACACATTTGACTCCTAAGCTAAGGAATCAAAGTCGTTTGCACATCTTGTGCAGAGGTGATGTCACACAAGTAGAACCTCTTAAAAATGCTTTTTTTCATATAGGCAAAATAATGGGTGCATATTAGCAAAAAAAGGCAAATAAATATCTGAACCAACCAAATAAGATACTAAGAGTCTGTTTCTATAGCTTTGCAGGAGCAAAAGGGTCCATATTGCTGATCTTTTAAATTATACATAATTACAAAATATAAAATATCTCTTTACAAAGTTTATTTTCTCGTATAATACAATTTACAGCATATCAACTATGAAATATTAATCAGGATATTCTAAGAATTTGAAATAACCTGTCTGCTAGTGCATTTATAACAAATGCTTTTGTCTCTTCAAAAGTACATATCTCAAGTTGAAAGATGCTATAAGGAGGACAATTATTTCCTGCATAATCTGGTAAAACTAGTGCTCTTCATTTTTTTAGCGATCATTAAACGGTCTGCATTAACAAACAAAGGGACCAACTCATGCTAACAACTACGGAAGAAGATCTGCCTTTCTATGCTTGCATTGAAAACTTGCATGATATGCCAAACCTTAATAAAGTGACCGAGGTAATGACATCGTACTTTTGATTGTCATCACCGATAGAGACCTGCCGTAGAGAGTACCTCACACGTTTGCCAATTGGTCCATTTTTCACCATTATTCTAAACGCGTGTGATGGGCAGCAGGAGGAACCTTGTGTGTCGCCTGCAGCTGAAGGCCTTGGACAGGAGGGAGCATCTGCCCCTCTGTGCTCAGCAGTGATGAGTCCAGCTCTGTGGTGTGAGAACAATGAAATGAACGGGACTAGTGTGTCTCTCTGCTATTTGCCTTTTCTCTTCAATGTAAAAGGCACTTCTTTTGGTCAGAGCCAACAGATGCATTTCTTTTAATATATATATATATATATATATTTCCACTGGTTTTAGTCTGACAAGTTTCTAAGTTGCAGGTTCCGCTGCTATAAAGTCGTGATGCAGATCATCTCGTCCGCCAGGTCCTCCTCGTACCGGGCTCTCGGTTCCGTGTCTGGCTCCTCGTCGCTGTAGCTGGCTGCAGCGTCCTGCAGCTCATAGTCGCTCGCAGTGAGCAGCGGGAACACGTTGACCCCGTTGGCGCTCGGGGCGATCCCTCCGTTCAGCAGGTGGCTGGCGGCGCTCTCCATCTCATCGATCGTCATCTCGCACGCGTCCGCGATCTCGTGCTTCGTGGCGGCGACAAACTTGGGATCCTTAGCGTATCTGCCGAGTCCTTCTGATATCAGAACCTGCTCGGGAGGAAAAGAAATGTCACTGCGGGTTTTGTCTGGCTGACAGGAGTCTCTCACACACACACACACACACACACACACACCTCTCCTCTCCAGAACTCACCGCTTCCACGAGGCTGGTGGCGCTGCCTCTCTTCTGGTGGTACTGGTTGTGGTATTCAGGAGGCACCTGCAGGTGGACAGGTGAGTACATCCTCTGGGAGAACTCCGGGTCGTCCGTGTACCACGAGCTCTTCCGCACAGACACCTGGCTGCTGGCGGCGCTCTGCCTGTGTGGGTGGTCCACGCGGATCAGAGGCGTGTAGTACGGCGACTGGTCTTTACTTGCCGGCGTGGCGGGAGGAGTGGCCCAGGAGCGGGTGGAGCGGGTCGGGGAGAGGCGGTGGGCTCTGCTGGAGTCCAGGCCTGCTACGGCCATGACCTGTGTGGATCAGGAGAGAGAAATGACAAAATCGTTATCAGCCGCGACGGGGGGGGCGGTGGGGGGGCGTTTCGCCAGCGGGACGTGGGCACGTTTAGTCCTCTTTCATTTAAAGGAAAAACGGTGCATTAATTCCAATCACGTCAGAGATGTGATGCAGATTCAAAACCATGTAGGTGAGCAAACGCGGGCCATGTGCAGCCCGTGTTACCTGCTGCTGCATGAGGTGCAGCGGGAGAGCAGTACGCTGATGTGGAAGCTCGTCCTGGCTACTTTGTCTGCGCAGACACTCAAAGTTGAAGGATGGCCTTCTGTGACCTGAGTGAGTCAGGAAGGGAAGCTGTGAATGACCTCATGCGGGAAGCTTTGACAGTGCGCAAACGGGGGGGGGGGAGGATGGGCAAATCATACAGTGGGTGTTAAACGTGTCGGTATGAGCACAGTTAATAGAGTGACTCTTTGATTACAAAGGAAGCTGCTTCATTCACATTGACAACATCACAGAGTAGTTATGAACATGTAGAGCACAGGATGCTACACGATACCTTGAGGCGTGGCAGGAAGCAACCGTCTCTTCGGTGACCTCCGTGAGTCGCGGTAAAGAGGCTGTTCGTCGTCGTCGTAGTAACTGTCAGGGTGGTGGTAACCTTTTGGAGTCTCGTACTCTGCGTCGCTGTTCTGATACCTGTCGACATACAAAAAACCCCCTGAAGAGACCGTTGGGTTTGTAATTCTTTATAAACCTTTGTACATGTTTAGGAATACCTGTCCCCTGAGAGCATGCTGTCGTCTTCATAGAACTCCTCCCCACTGTAATACTCCCCAGAGAGGCGGTCTTCATCAAACTCCTCCTCCCTGCGGATGGTGGGGTGGTGTCCGTCTGCCCCGTGTGACCTGGTGAGAGGTCAGAGCACAAGGGGGTCACGGCGTGCACGTCGCTGCCGTGGCGTACCTGGAACACGGCCATGCAGTGCCATGCACACTCAGGGGTCCCCATTGCTGTCTCAATGGGGACGATTAACCACATCAAACCAAAAGACAACAGGCAGAGGTTTTGGGCTGAAGAGCATCACTCTGTCAACATGTCACCCCCCCCGAAGACCCTTCTACGGTTAATTAAAAACACATCTACTCTGGAGTGAACTAAGTGTAGGACTTTCTTTCAGAACCAGAGTTGACTAGTAGTGCGTTTGAAAAACCTCCTCCTACACTTCCTAGTTCTTTTCACATGTATAAAGAAGTGCTGCTCTCAGCGATGTCACTAACATTTCTGTTATTTCTGTTTCAAAGCATTGACAAACCTGCATTTTAACAGTCAGGTGACACCAGGCAAGCACATAGCTGACTGACTTAACATGGATAAAGCCATTAGCACCAAAATAAAGGCCTGCTTTTGCTGTTGAGACATACTGCTGGAGCCAAACCTAGAAAAGCAACATACCTAACATAGGTCTCATAGTAGCGCCTTCTGTCCCAAGAAAGCAGAGGAATGGTTGAGAGAAAGCATTTTGGTTAGGAAGGAAAAAGGGAGAAGAGAACACAAAGAAAAGGGACGGGGAAAGCATGACATATATATCTAAATCTATATAGATATATCATAGAGTATATGAAACATATACAGCATGCTCATATGTATGTGTGAGGAGGACAGAGTGGGATGGCGGATGTGGACACTAGTGCTGGTTGACAATTCCATTTTCTCTTCTTGAGATAAAAAAGAAACCAAAAATCATTTGTCTTTTGTAAAGTGGCAGCAATGAAATTGTCCTCCAACCTTATTGGGTCCTGAAAAAGAAACAGTGGATGGGACATCATGACATAAGTGCACTGTTGATGACTTAACTGTCAGTAAATGATGATGTGAAGGGTTTACAATAAAGGTTTGTGAAAAGGAAAGTTTTAATAAGAAGCCAAGTCCTGCCTGAATAAAAACAGTTTAAACATTTCCTTCTCGTTGCAGCGAGCAATGAATCATCAGAACTACGACTTCTATGTTTTCCATTTCTACATTGGACAAACAAAGCCATTGTTTTGTTGTGCAGCAGCAGAGCGGCGGCTGAAGGTGGGGCGTACCTTTGTCCCTGGGGGGTCCGTGGCTTGTCGTACTCGTAGTAGGAGTTGTGAAGCCCCGGGTAGCCATTGGGAGGGGCGTGTTCATAGTACCGGTGGTGCCCTCCGTTGGGCAGACTGGACGCGTTGGCGTTGTTGAGGTTGATGTTGGTGGATTTGGGGGACTTGCCGTAGGAGCTGTGGTGGCGGTTGTGGTGGTGGTGGTGGTGGTGGTTGGGCTGGGACATGGCGTTGGCTCGGGACAGGCGTCCCACCGGCTGGTCCATGTGGGCGTAGTGAGGCGGAGGCTGCACCTGCAGAGGCCGCTGCGTGGCGTTGGTCTGGTGGCCGTTGGAGCGGCGGTGACCACCGTTCATGAGGTGGTTACCGAAGAGTCCGCCGTTACGCTGCAAAGGAACGTCCCATTAAAACCTCCACGGCTTCCACTTGTCTCCGAGCGGCAGAACAAATGTGCTTTTGATGTTAAGACTGAGGCTGATTTCCCTTTGAGGAAATTGTATGAGCAAAAAGTAAAGTTTAGAAGCTGGTTCATGCTGTGAGCAAAAACAAATGGACTTTTGTTTGAATTGAAATGAAGGAAAAACAAAAGAAAGCCAAAATAAAAGAAATGATTAAGAAAAGCTAGATATTGTAGCAATGTGAATAAAATGCAATGAATCTACTGTACATTTCCTTTTACAGATTTATAGCTTTATAAAACAAATAGAAAACACCCAGCAGTAATTTTACAAGCCCAATATTAACAATATGTTGCCACATGTCCTCCTGTCATATAAAAATAAATCAGTTACCCTATAAATTTCCTCGTCTTCCTCTGGAATAAAGTCTACTAGCTCGTCATCTTGCAGATCACATGATATCGCTCGTCGAATTTCGGGCCCAATATCATGCAGCGTGCGAAGGCCAGCCTGTAACCATGACAACAAGAGGGCTAAGCGCTACAGCGAGGAACCTTCAGCTCACAGACGTCACACAGTCACACACACACCTGTGCTGGAATATGCAACACCTGACATTAACAGTGCTGACAGACTGTGAGAGATGAGAACACACAGACAGACAGATGTGCTCTCCTTAATGCAACCTGCTGCAAGGATCATTCTTCTGAAATAGTAGCATCCACCTGTGCACCGTGGCAAGATGGAAGGAATAAGGACTTTTCTTGCTTTGTTTCTAGGTGTATTTAACCAAAGTAGCACAATACACAGAAAATGTCACTGGAATTAGATGAAGGGTTGGTCATGTTTACTGTCTCACATTGATATATGGTGTTGCATGGTCGCCATATATCATGCAGTACATTGTAAAGGCGACAAGCTTTGCATGTGAATCTTTATAAATCGATGAGTGAAACACATGAAAATATGGTTGGAGACGATGACATACGCTTAACATCAGCATCTAAGGTATCTAAAGACACAGATACACAAACTCACACATGGGGAACACGGAAAAACAACAACACAGCAGCAGATTCATACTGTAAACCAAGGTCATGAACGTCCTGCTGGATCGTAAACCATAACATTATCAGACATAACGGCATCTGAATGAAATGCACAGAGACACATTTGACTAACTTTTCACCACAGAATCGCAATGCTCATAAATCCATGTTTGTCTCATAAAGAATAATACTCACAAACAAGCTGAGACTCACCTGTAAAGCGATGGCTGTGTTGTTCTGCGACGGGTGAGCCCCCACCAGGCCTTCCTCTTTACGTTTCTTGAATTTCCTAAAGTAGTCCTGTATCAGGAAGGTGGCATAGAACTTCCCCACGGTTACCTCATCATCTGAGTGAACAGACCACACAAACGCTTCCTGTGTCAGCAGGGCACTGCACACAGAACCCTTTCTGCTCCCCTCTCCATCAATTTGGATTCTTCTCCTTAGGACTACAGACAAGGGAGGCGCTCTCCGAACCCGGAATCAACCAAAGAAATAACGAATATCTTGACTATTTACATCCATCTTGATGGTGTACGTACTGTAGACTATACTAGAAAATCCAATAATTGCTACAATCCCTTCATGCGTTTGTACCTTTCTAAATCCGAAGAGCCTTAGAGGATAATTAGAAGCCAATATCTTCTACATTACATTATGTTTATTGATTTGATGGATTTGATCGTTGTTTGAAAAGCACCCAGTAAAGCTGGAGTAAGTGTGCCTGCTCCCGTAATGTTACTGACGAAGAGGACGGGATGAGAACAAACACGTCAAGTCTTTTATCAAACAGCAGTACGTAATTAGAAGTGAAATAAGGGGCTGCAAAACAAACCTTTTAAATATTTACATTTATCTTGGTACAACTGCAATTAATTTAACTTTAATTATTTGTGCCATTTCATTTACTACTTTAACACATGCAGGCAAGCAGATCTACAGAATGCATCATACATGTCAGTATGTTTGTATGTGTACCAGTCAGTGAAGGTTCTCCTTTAAAACTCAAACCCTCATATTCATCTGAACAGAGTGTGAGAATCATTCTGAAGCAGAGGTCTGAATCACTTTGAACAAGGACGCTGGGGACAGAGACCGGAGAGAGAGGCAACACTAGTTCCATGCCACCCCCCTAAAACAGAACTGCTTCAGAAGATTCTGAAGTGCTTCAGAGTTTGGACACAGATACATAGACGTGTGAGAAGAATAAGCTGTGGAAGCTCAAGCCGTGAGAAGAGGACAGAGATTACGACAACAGAGCGAGTCAGAGACACTGAGAAGAGACAAAGAGAGACAGAAGAGTCGGCTACGAGAGACGTATTTACGTCAGGAAGACAGAGCATGCACTTGGTCTACAAGGCCATGCAAGCCTAAAGGTCACTGGCCTCCATCAGCATCCAGGGCCGGGAGGAGGAGTGTGGCTCAGACACACACACGGATAAGAAACACACTGCTGCAGGGAGCACCAGGAGAAAATGAGCAGAGCAGAAACAGCACAATACAGCTTCACCTGTGTGTGTGTGTGTGTGTGTTTTATTTGTATGAAAGTGCATTCTGTAATTTTATGCAAAAAGCACGTGGGCGACATCTGGTGTGTATGTGTATGGTGTATCTGGTGTGAACAGAAGGACACCGTGTGTGTGTGTGTGTGTGTGTGATTTTATCGGCAGGTTCCACTAACCACCAGCAGGGGGCACCACTTGGTCCAGCAGCTTCATGCTGGTTCTCTTCCAGATTTTCTTGATGACCGCTCGCAGCTCTTCGTTGGCCTGCTCTAGATTACCTGCAGGGATGTAAAAAATGTCCCTCAGAAAACAGCGGCTCGAGCTCTTTTAAAATTTAAAATCCACAACATGTTTGTGATCACAGCAGTGCGTTTGTTTTATTTAGAAGCAGAGCAGTTTAACGGGATACACATTTGGCTGCTCGTACCTTCTGTTTTGATCTTCAGGGCCGTGCGCACCAGAGCAAACAAAGTGGCGTTGAACATGACGGTGCCGTCACTGTTCAGAGGCATGTTCATGGCCACCAATCTCTGACAGAAGAGAGAACATACGACATGTGACATGCTGATCTCCAACTGATCAGTAGGTCTGTTTGTAAAGTAGATAATCAAATACGGGAGGACAGACCTTGCAAGCCACTCTGTGAGGGCACAGCTTTCCAAAGCCGAGAGGCGGCTGGATACGACGAAGCAGTGTAACAACATCCAGATGTTTAATTCTGCCCCTTTATAATGAAAATAGATATGACATTAACTATCAACGTACATCAAAGAAAAAGGAATGCACAGAAACATGAACGATAAATACTTTCTGATACTGACGGCAATGAAACACATACTTTGCCTCTGGGTCGTACTCTGACCAAATTCTCTTGAATTCATCGAGGTGGTGTGGACCGAGAATTGACCAATCACGTGTTAGATAGTCAAAGTTGTCCATGATGACGGCCACAAACAGATTGATGATCTGGAGTGGCACAAAAGTTTGTTTCACATACAAATGATAGGAATCATGATCACAAGACACAGCTGTATACATTTGTTGAATTTGTTGTTCTTGAGGTTACAATAGATCTGGATTTCAAAATAAAAGTGTAAATCGTTTTAAAAGGGTTAGGAATGTTACATCAGATCAGTTAAACTTGATCTTTCAAGGTGTTTCTAATTGTTACATTCATTATTATTTGGTTATGCCAAATATGATACTAAAGTGTTCAGTTCTCTAATTATTTGGAGCTGCATCGGCCTGTAAATAAGCAAATATGTGCAGCAAGGCTTTACAAATCAACAAATGAGACACACTCTACTTCAGCAAAGACATTATTTCAAACATAGACATTTAAAATATTGAACCCCGTGGTATTCTACCAATGCTGAGACGTAAATAACTTGTATTAAAACACTTGTATGTGTATGTGTACCAGGAAGGCGCACAGCATGTAGAAGGTGATGAAGTAAATGATTGCAAATCCGCTGCCGCACGTCATCTCCTCCCCGGGGTTGTAGTCGGATTCTGGGTCGCACAGTTTCCCCGGCATGCAGGCCAACATGATCTCCTGCCACGCCTCTCCTGTGGCACACCTGGTGCAACAGACACACATGAATTCAACTCTGTTAACAGAGCAACGCACAAGACTATTGACACAAAGGACCCGTGACCCCTGACCCCTGAAACCTACACACCGGAAGAGAAGGAGCACGGCCTGAGGAAAAGTCTGGAAGTTGTTGTTTCTGTTGATGTGCGTGCCGTCCACCATGGCGACCTTTCCAAACACCTTGAGCAGAAATATGGCTTACAGGAATTGAACTGCAACCACACCAAGCGTAGTTAGAGCGATGGGGAAAGGCCTCCATCCCGTCACCAACCTGCATGCCGATGACGGCGTAGATGAAGAACAGCATGGCTATCAGGAGGGCAACGTATGGCAGAGCCTTCGGGGCAAAAGAGGGGGAGGACAGAGATGAGTGTGTGACTTTACTTCAGCCCTCAGTCTCCAATAGGATGATTGCGCTACACCTCACCTGGAAGGACTTGATGAAAGTCCAGAGCAGGGTGCGAATGCCCTCCCCTCTGCTGAGGAGCTTCACCAGCCGCATGACTCGAAACAGACGGAAGAAGGTGATGGAGATGCGCGCACTGTCCTCCGTGTTCTGAGGAGAAACAGCCCAGGGTCAGAGGGCGGGGGGGCAGCGGACGCAGAGCCCCCGGCGGCACCTCACGGGGACGAAGAGGGTCAGAAGCCGAGGCCCGGTGTCAGACACATACTGACGAAGCAGCGCTGCATTTATCCGTCTCGGTTTCATTTGAGCAGTTTGTTTTGTGTGAGGAGGCAACATGCTTCACGTTGTACACATTTCAGAATATACTCGGGTCAAATCGTGATTAAACCTAAATCTTTATGTTTCTGCTGCACTGCTCTGTCTGGAGCCCGTCTCTGTAAAGTCCTACAAGGGAGGAAGCAGCGAGGAAAGCATGCTGGAGAAAAGATGCTTATTATCTGCCCTCCGTCCAGAGTCACTGCATGCAGAGTCACAGTGGGTCGGCAAGCGGGGTCACGGGTCAGAGCACAGCGACCTGATCCCGGCCGTCGTCCATGGGTCACTGCCCCCCCCCCCCCCCGGGAAAAGGGGCGGCAGAGACCATGGAGCAGTGTCAACATCACAAACGCGAGGAGCGCTCGCTCCCACCGGACACGCGTCACGTTTGAGTGACACACTCCTTTGAGATCTTAAAAAGATTAATATATATAAATGCAAATAATCGTACGAAGCAAATGCAAAAAAAAGGGATTTGAAAAATACAGAGAATGGGAACAAACCATGAGAAAAACAAACTCAAAGAAAAATAATTCCAAACGCAATGCAGACCCAAGAATGGTCCCTGAAGGGGGAAGGGAATGCGAGGGGGGGGGTATTTGGAGTATCTTACCCCCTGCTCATCCACCACGGGCGTCTCCGTTGGCTTTAAAATCAAAGACCGGTGTTATTGTGTTGCATGAGGCCTGCAGGTCTCACACAGTGGGCCAGACACACAAAACAAAGTCACCACTCCTCTGACACACACATCTACGTCGTCTGTGACGCACGCAACACGTTATCTAAACACTTTAAACAGCTCAACGTGCCCAGGTAGGACTTCCCTGTCAGACTGACAACACGAAAGGACTTAATAACACGTAAGACTGACACACAACTTTATCACTCCCCCCGGTGCCGTGGCGACTGCTGATGATGGGATTGACTGGATTTTGTGGCTGAGATGTCAGTGCCGAGTGAGTTGAGAGGAGTTTACTGATGGATTCATGTGACGATGAGTTTAAAACCAAAAGGAGATGGAGTGTAATAAAATAGTTTGCTCTACACATTCGATCACTCAAACTCACACCCAGACACGTTATTGTTTGTGATTCATCACATTGACAGAAATCACAAAATACCAGCAGTATCCAGCGAGCATTTCAACACACTGAAAGTTTAGGAGCAAATTATGGTCAATCACAGTGGCTGCTAGAGTGAACCTGTATAAAGATAATAGGTTTGTTGTTTTTTTGCAAAAGAATGTGATTAACTAATACTGACAGTGAAAACAAACTCCCGACAGATACGGTTCCATCCAAAGCCCCTCAGCCCGGTACCTCAGCCCGGTACCTCAGCCCGGTACCTCACAAAGAAATGAAAGAAGAATAAGCCTGAGGAGGTTCTTTAGGTGATCCTGGCCACGGCGTTGATGGAGCATGCGCGGAGCATTGCCACGTTGCTGGGGAAGCACGCAGGATATTTTGGATAATGAGGAGCCATCGGGGGGGAACTCATAGCAATGCAGCAACTCATGCATGTCAGCAGTGCCCATAGCAGGAAGAGGAGGGAGAGGAGCAGAGAGGGAGGAGTAACACCACTTGGATGGGAAGAATAAGACCAGAGTCAGAATGCAGAGAGGTGTAGGGAGAAGAGTTACTGTGTTCATGCACCTGGAGTCGACACACCTGCACTCCACATGAGCTCCACTGAGCTTTAAGAGCTCACTACAGGAAGAACACAGACCATCACTCACAAGATCATCAAAGAACCTCGAACCCAGCTGCATTATACCACCATCAGTGCAAGTGTACAAAGATAAGGACTGACTCAGTGTCGTTTATCCTGATGAGGAGTTTTTAGTGCCTAAGAACTGATTAATGGATGCTGAGACTTGAGAAGCTTATGTTTCTCTCCTTTTCACTAAATGAGGTCTGTTTGACGTAATCAAAAACATGTCTTTAAGGAAAAGATCTCATCACATGTATCAGCTGTTCAAGCATTCTTTAGTGATATTATCCTTAATGTTGTGTAGGATGGACAATTCAAAGTTCTGAGCTCCAGGGCCATTCTGTCTGGAGGTAAAGATCGGGGGGGAATGCTAAGAGAGAAAAGAGCAAACTTCACAAGGCTCGATGGAAGAAAACTGACCGGTGGGGAAGGGGTCGAGTGGCCGAGCGCCATCTGTGGGAGGCGGGACATGGAGAGGGGGTTTAGGGTGGAGGCCTCCCAGCATGCACTGCAGTCGGCGAGCAGCTACCTGACCAATGGCCTGACCAACCAAAGGCCAAGCAGTCAATAAATCCAAAATGCAAACTCTTCAGAGATCAGCTATTAGTGATTATCTGATCTAGTCAGGTTGGCGTGTCACACAAACAGCACAAACACATGCATCACAAACCACAAATGAAGTGTAAATGATGAGTGAAATGGTGCCTCACAAGAACTACTATGACGGTCCTTGTAACATCACATCCCCCACATTAACACACACACCTTCCAACTGGTGCTAAACACACATGCAGAAACATGTTGTCCTACGCACACCTCCGTTGTGTGCTTTAAACCAAGTTAGTACTTCATTTTACACTCATGCAGACACACATTCAGGAACATATTTATGTGAAATATAACTCCAGAAAAATAGCACTGCAGCTCAGACGTGCGACACGTCACTCAGACGCAGGACGAGGGGCCGAAACGGTGTCATCAGCCACAACTTGTACTTGTGTGGACTACACATCTTTATGATCCGCAACAAAGTCGATCATATCATATTTTATGGGTTTTTGTAAAGTCTATATTTGCAGTTGGTATTGATTTATTGAGCCTGGACATGAATTCTCAAAGCAACTGGAATATTAAAGTAAAGTTTGAATTCTAATTAAAATGAAATCTTTTACGGTCGTGTTTGTTAAATATTGAGGTGATTCATTTGGTGTTTGATTGCCTGTAGACGGGGTCCCGGAGATAAAGTTGTTAAGAGTAACAGGTCACACACGCACACACACAACACTTGGGTTAATTGTCATACTTGCCTCTACAAGTTTCTATGGAAACAAAATGAACAAAAGTAAGGATTAGACAACCTTAAGACTTTTCACAAAAAATAAGAAACTCCTGATTTTGAGCCGTATCCAAGAGTTAAAAATCAGCACATTTACACATTTGTCATGATTCCTGCAACAAAGCACTGTAACAAATGATAATAGAATATTTAGCATGACTGATGGTCACTCACTCATTGCACCAACAACAAGGTCAAACTGAAGCTCTACAGAATGAAGCCAATGCCAAGTAAAAGCTTTAAAAAAACACCGACACAGATGTCAGGTCTCGTATGGTGTAAATAGCAGTTTTTAGTTTAGTGTCTGACTGGACACACGAGAGAAGTGATTCATCACATCATACCATCTGTGGCACTTAATTCACTAAACTTCATTTACTTTGACCTCCTCAGGACACTTAAAATCCTTTCAATCCTCAAAAAAAAATTGCTCAACTCTTGTACAGAGTCGACGTCCTTTTCAGGGTCCTCAAGAAGAAGAAATGTCGGTGAACCAGTGCACTGAGGCTAAGAATACTCCTTCACATCACCAAAGGCTTTCCTGTAAGACTTCAGTTCAACTTGGTAAAGAAGAAAAAAGTAGTACTTACATTAACTTCAGTGATAGCAATATCGACGACGCTACCAACAACAATTAAGGCATCAAATGTGTTCCAAGCATCGGCGAAATAGTGCTGTTAATGCATGGCGTTACATTTAAGGATGAAGATTGGAACGAAAGAGAAGGAGCATGAAGGGAAGGGAGGGAGAGTCAGACAGATGATCAGCGGGGGGGATTTAATGAGATGGCAGGGTCATGGAGGACAACAAGAGAGAAAAGGGGAAATCAAGTATTAAGATTGAGCAGATTTAAAAGCCAGAAATGAGAGTCAGTGTCACGGAGGTCCGCAGTGTGGGCCGAGTTGGCCCCAAACAGAGAGAGGTCAGAGGGCAGCGGGTCCCTGTTTTACTAGCTTTACTTACATCAATCTCACTGAGAACAATGTCTACTATGCTGCCAATCACAACCAGGGCGTCGAACACATTCCAGGCATCCCCAAAATAGCCCTGATGAGGTGGAGCGAGTGGTGGGCAAGGAGGATGTTAGACCAGCACACACAGAAAGCCTCTGCTGACATGATGATGTCATCACCAAATGTCAAAAACAAGGGATTCTCCTCCCTGCACATTACTGTCAATACAACCATATAACAAGAGTTTTTAGGGTTCAACAGGATGTTTCTGAATGAAACTCTTTTAGCTTTTAGCCAATTCTATCCGGCACACGGTCTTCATGTATCAAATGAATCCATTATAACATTATAACGTTATAACATTATAACGCAGTAACAAGCTGGTGGTTTTTTCCAGCGTTTTGGGGGTTAACATGTAGAAGACCTATCAAGTGGAACGTTGATAATATGTCCTCTTTAAGGGCTCTCCATAATAATACTGCAGAAGCTGCAGAATACTTCTGCACCAAATCAATGTTGAAATGAATGTTGCATGCAGAAAAACTGCTGTCAGAACTGTGAATCCTACGGTGATAAAACAGCACTTCAAGCCACACTTTGTCTCTTACTAGAAGCCTGTCCTTCTTCGCCACACAGAACTGTTGTTGAAGGGAAAACATTGGCTGATTCATCAGTTGTCACCAGTTTAACTTCTTCATGCTTAAACAGTGAATACATCGACATTCTGGCAGCAGATGGACGTTGTGGTCGTTGCTCACCCGAGGTTTGAAAGCGATGAGTTTGAGAACCATCTCCACAGTGAAGACAGCAGTGAAGACCATATTTAGAATGTCCATGACATAGTTAAAGAGCGCTGACTGTCCGTAGTGCTACGGAGAGGCAAAAAGAGAGGGTCAGTTAAAGAACCCCCCCCCCCCCCCCCCCCAAAATAAAAACTGTTCTTTGGCTGCAGTTGTTGCGTCACGTTTTAAATACGAGATGAGCATTTACACTAAACAAAAACTTTGGTCAGAGAGATGAAAAACAAGAACAATGGTGGATAAGAACAAAGATCCCTTCCCACTGGGGGGGGGGCAAAGATGAGCATTTAAAAACTGTTTGAATAATAGTGGTAAATAACACTTTTACAATTGAGCACATTCCAAACAAATGCAATCTGTAACTATACTTGATGTGACGGCTTCTACCTAAAGACCCTTCTCTTTGGTTTGAGCCCATTCTTTGAATCTCGAGTGAATATTTGAAGCGTCTTACCTGCACAGCCAGGCACAGCGTGTTGAGCATAATGAGCACAAACATGATGTACTCAAACCCAGTGGAGTTCACCACGTACCAGAACTTATACTGGTACGGGTTTTTAGGGATGTACCTCCTCAATGGACGCGCCTTCAGAGCGTACTCAACACACTGACGCTGCACAGAGAAACACAAAGGTGGTTTAAAATGGTCAATGTCAACGTTAATGTGAGCCCACACGGACTCAAGGAACCCTGCACCCCCCCGCTGGCTCTCACCTGGTTCTTGTCGAGCTCACAGTTTTTGTACTCTTTCTCTCCTTGTTCCTGAAACGTGACGATCACGAAACCCACAAAGATGTTCATCATGAAGAAAGCGATGATGATGATGTAGATGATGAAGAAGATGGAAATCTCCACGCGGTAGTTGTAAATGGGACCCAGGTTCTCCCTGTTTGAGTCGATGGCCTTGTACAGTAAACTGGGAGAAAGGAAGAGAGAGAGAGAGAGAGAGGAAGAGAGAGAGAGAGAGAGGGAGAGAGAGAGAGAGGGAGAGAGAGAGAGAGAGAGAGAGACTGTCATCCTGCCAGAAAGCCCAAACCTTTGTCAAATTTCAAAGTGTTAGTAGGATTTAAGTATTTTGAGCCTCACGAAGGCCAGCCTTCAAAAGTGGACACGGTGAACAGAGCCATCATGGCCATGAGGACGTTATCAAAGTTGAAGTCACTGTTGTGCCACTGTCGCTTGTGGATGGTCGGCTGGTTCACGTCTCCTTCCTTATACAGAATGTAGGTGCCTCTGTGAGAGAAACGACATGAACTGTAAACAAGGATCCTCTCTGCAGGTACCGGGCTGTAAAGGAGGTACATTAGAACATTAGAACAAGGACAACTAACTTGCACTCTTCTGAGTTTGACTTTGCTTCATCCGTGCAGCGGTAGAACTTCCCCTGTGCAGGAAAACAACATTTTAACTCTCCACCGATGCCTCTTCTGAAAGTAGTGACTCAATATCTCGGTCTTGATGTGCAATTGTCTGGTTTTCCGTCTCAGCGTTGATGACCTTGAACAGCTGCACTCCTATGCAGGCGAACATGAACTGGAGCAGAGTGGTGACGATCATGATGTTACCGATGGTCCTGATGGCCACAAACACACACTGCACCACGTGCTGCAGGACGAGGACACACACAGGGTCACGCACTGAGGCAGCCACGGATTGTGCTTCTAGCTGCAGGAGGACTCTGTCACCTTCAGGCCTTTGGCTCGGTTGATGGCCCTCAGGGGGCGAAGAACACGCAGGACCCGCAGAATCTTCACCACAGAGATGGCCGAGGATCTGGATCAAAGCAAAGGTTGTGATGTCAACGCCAGAGAATGAGAACTTTTACAGAAGCCCAAGGACCATTTCAGGGACTCTGCAACTTTTAAACCTTTTCAAGCCTAAAACGTCACTTATTTCTCTGCAGTAGTACCTTGAGTTGCCCTAGAAGGACTGTATAAAGATACGACCTTCTGCAGCTGTTGTTACACTATTAGGAAACGCTGGGTGACACTGTCTGTGCATTTTGTTGGTTTACACTCACTGAATGCCGAAGGAAACCAGGGATACTCCCACCACCAACAGGTCCAGGAGGTTGAAGTAATTCCTACAGAATGCCCCTTTATGGAGGAAGGCTCCATATGTTGTCATCTGAGGAAACGACAGAAGAAGTCAAACGAGCAAACGACACAGAAAAAACCCTACAAATCTCATTCAAAGCACTCGCAACGCACACTTATGCAAAGTAAAGGATGCAGGCACACATACTTTAGAGTACAAACAAGTTAAATAGAAACAAAAAGCGTATTCTCACATACATCCCTATGCATACGTCTCCACACTCTTTAGATCACTCGGATTCAGGGTGGCGAGCTCGGAGCGGTGAAACAGGAGGCTAAAATCTACCCTCGCCACCCCCACAGCCCTCAGCTACATGGATGTAGTAGTAAGTCATTCATTTCACAATCTACTATGGGATGAGGCAATAAAACATGCATTTTGTTGCCATAATGTCAGGGTTATTTTAAGAGCTCTAGTTATAGTGATTGGAAGTAGAAATGTCCTTACTGTCACATTCATGTGGACCGTCATCTTAAAGCACATTCTAGTATGTTCTTTAATAGTTCAGAAGAGGGGAAGCAGCTCCCAATTAAGCAGAAAAACCAGCCAAAATAACTCTTGTTCAAATAATAAAAGTAAAGGATTAATTTTCCAAGTGCATGTAAATGCGGAGTCTCTTTGAAAAGGAAGGAAACGAAGGTCGTGGCACGTTTCGGCCCAAACGACCGCAGATGCAACTCCGCATTTCCATGCGCTCAGTCAGGGGAAGCAGACTGAACCATGCTCTGCAGGAACATGGTTGGTTGTGCCCCCTCTTTTATGGGTAGTCTGAGGAGCAGTCAGTACGAGAGGCATGGAGTCAGCTGCGCCTGCAGTCGATTGGGGAGCACCTCCCTGATGATGATTCCCAACGCAACTTCAGCCGAGGCTTTAAACAATGTCCCAATTTGTAGCATCACACAAAAGGTTGCTTCATGTTTTCCACATCTCGTTAAATCGTTTCAGCGATGACTGCCCGAATGACGTGACGCCTACGTGAGTCCGTAATGTCATGTGATGTCATGTGATGTCATGTGATGTCATGTTTCCTTCCCCCAGCACGAGTTACTTGATTAGTGCCATTTGATCAAATCGTGTTTGTGTAAGTTTGTGCAAAGTAGCAACTCCACTATTTTTGCTTTTAAAAGAGGTGCCGTTTAAGAAAAAATGAAATAAGAGAAAGGAAACAAACAAGCCAGGTTGTACTGAGCGGCAGGTGACACACAAGGAGAGAATGCAGCAAGGCTCTCGGTGTCATTTAAGGGGTTACCTTTAACACGATCTCAAATGTAAACATACTAGTGAAGACATAATCTGCATAGCCTAGGACCTGGAAGGCAACGAGACGTTTGGAGGATTATTGGGGGGTGGTTAGTCACAGCACGGACAGGGGACACATGGCATTTACCTTCAATACGATCTCAACAGTAAAGATAGCCGTGAAAGCATAGTCAAAGTAACCAAGTATCTGCAAAAAGCAACGTACATGTTTAACAAAGACAG
This sequence comes from Pungitius pungitius, assembly GCF_949316345.1. NCBI lineage: Eukaryota > Metazoa > Chordata > Actinopteri > Perciformes > Gasterosteidae > Pungitius > Pungitius pungitius. The sequence continues at coordinate 22,260,498 of NC_084907.1, read as the reverse complement.
GTCATTGTGCAGCTTTATACATTAAATGTGAACAAGATTAATAATAAAAAAAACTATTGAGGCATTTTCTGTGTTTGTTGTTGAGTTCACACAGTACATTAGTTGTGTACTTCAAGGTGCTTTTACTGCCCTATCACATGTATATATATATATATATATAGTAATGCTAGTGTTGATAGTGCAGTTAAAATCCCTACAATGCACTTTGATTGCCTTCGTCAGCATATATCGTGTAACTTGTATACTTAACATTACTGTAAACTAAAGTGTGGCCCACCACAAGCAAAGCTTCCAGGTATCAACGTAGGTTCATTAAATGTCAGGATTTCAGAGAGAAAACACCAACATTTTCAAAGATTCTCCTTGTTAGTGCATTGAAGGTGACTCTTATTTGTGTGTTGACTTGCATTCATCAGGAATGATGCTGCTTAAATAATTTCAAGAGACAAACAACGTTGTTAAAAGCATCATCTGAATGTCCGGAAGATCCTTAACTCCTGAGAGTTGGAGAATAGCAGCTGGAGCAGCGCTGGCAGAGGTCGCCTTTGGCTTTGGACGGCACTTATTTTAAAGAAGCCACGCCGCCATTAAAGGGCGGGATGAATGACAAAGAGACAAGGAGACAAGGAGACAAGGAAAATCTGCTTCTCCTCCTTTCTGCACTCAGTGGAAAGCAGCAAAGGACTAAAAGTTCAGCTTTCTCTGCAGATACATTACAAAAGCTATGAGTAATGCTGAGATTGATTAAGTTCAAACTCTCAGTCACAATAGAAAAATATCAGTAGGATGACAATTTTTCCGAAAAAGTCAAATTCCTTGTTGCTTTACTTATTGTGAAAAGTGGTTTAAATCCTTTTCAGTTGTTAAGAACATAAGTTGCTTTTGTCTTGCATGGCAATTTATTAAAACCTACTTACTAAGACATAATAATCATAGATGCTGCTTCAGAAGAAATGAATAGATTCATTAACTGAAAAATGGTCAGCAGTTAAGTAATATAATATATTATTATAATAAAACCACAAGGAGTCAACTCTTACACTGACATTACAACTACACAGGTAGTATTTAGATAATAGGACTTATCATATATTTGGCCTTTTAGAAGCCTTAAATGCAATTGCGTCGAGGGTTCGTGGACTCACAATGTTGCGAGCGGAGAAGTTTCTGATGGGATCCTCAGCGGCGAGCGACACGGAGCTGAGCATGATGAACACCAGGATGAGGTTGGTGAATATGTGGTGGTTGATCAGCTTGTGGCAAAACACGCGGAACCTGGGGAACAAAAGGAGAGACGTCAGTGTGTGTGTGTGTGTGTGTGTGTGTGTGTGTGTGTGTGTGTACGTGTGTGTGTGTGTGTGTGTGTGTGTGTGTGTGTGTGCGTGTCTGTGTGTGTGTGCGTGTGTGTGCGTGTGTGCGTGTGTGTGTGTGTGTGTGTGCGTGTGTGCGTGTGTGTGTGCGTGTGCGTGTCTGCGTGTGTGTGTGTGTGTGTGTGTGTGCGTGTGTGCGTGTGTGTGTGTGTGCGTGTGCGTGTGCGTGTCTGCGTGTGTGTGTGTGTGTGTGCGTGCGTGTGTGTGTGTGTGTGTGTGCGTGTGTGCGTGTGTGTGTGTGTGTGTGCGTGTGAGTGTGCGTGTCTGCGTGTGTGTGTGTGCGTGTGTGTGTGTGTGTGTGCGTGTGTGTGTGTGTGTGTGCGTGTGCGTGTCTGTGTGTGTGTGTGTGTGTGTGTGTGTCCCTGTGTGTGTGTGTGTGTGTGTGTGTGTGTGTGTGTGTGTGTGTGGTCGTCCATGTGTGCTTCGTACGGGTTCGTGCTGCTGAAGATGAAGAAGGCGCTTCCCTCTGGGATGGGAGTGATCTTCTCCTTCTTTACCAGGTCAGATAAGACCGGCCGAGGCCCTGCAGGGACCTCTGGGTCCTCCTCCTCTGCCGCAGTGTCGTCATTCTCCTCCTCGTCCTCCTTACAAACAGGTAGACAGTGAGTACAGCTCCTTAAACTGTGGAGAGAGTTACCACACGAGTCAGACAAAAGATACCTTCTCATCTTTTCCCTCATCCTTTTTGTCCCTGTAATGAGCATAGATATCGTTATATTGTATTGAGCACACATCTGGGCATATTTGTCTCCTGAGAGACGATGTCCACCATCCAGCCGTCACCCTTTCTTGTCTCCTTCGTCCGTGTTGAGCGACTCTGCGTCTGCCAGGTTGTCCACAGCGATGGCCAAGAAGACATTCAGGAGGATGTCTGCGTTGAGTAAAGGAGGACAACTCGCTCTGCACACAGGAAACACCGTGCACGTGCTCATGTGTACCGTGCACGTTACTTTGCATCAGTGAGGCAGGATACAGTTTCCACAAATGAACAGGATGATGAAGTAAAAGCACACGATCATCCCGGAGGAGGACGGCCCTCCGTACGCCATGATGCCGTCGTACATGACAGCGTTCCAGTCTTCTCCGGTCAGGATCTGAAATCATGGTGGAGGGGAACATGAGATCCGATACTACTGACACTGTTCAGTTTTGCTTTTGTTCTTTTAAGGAGAAGTGGGCACAATTTATACTAAAACCGTGTCGGTGCTTTTGGTGGAAGTAAAATCGGCCGTGTTTCTAAATGACGTCAAACTCAGCTTGGCAACTATTAGCCAACTAATATTCTGGTTTCAGCCTGGCTGATTTATTGGTCTGGCTCCATTTCCCTTGTCTCAGCCTTCCACACTCTGTAAAACCTCTTAACGTAATTATTTCTGTCGGTTTCACTTCAGATTTGTATCTGGATCTTAGATGGTGAACTTGTGCTGTTCAGGTGGGAGTCACTGCGTGTCCATCCATGATGGGACCAGTACCTGAAACACAGTGAGGAGGGCTTGGGGAAAGTTGTCGAAGGTGCTCCTCTTGGTTTGGGTCTCGTCGAAGTTGAACTTTCCGCCGAACACCTGCATTCCCAGCAGGGAGAAGATGATGATGAAGAGGAAGAGCAGCAGCAGCAGAGAAGCGATGGACTTCATGGAGTTGAGCAGAGAGGCCACCAGGTTACTCAGAGACTGCCAGTGACTATGGAGAGAGAGGGGGAGAGAGGGGGGGGGGAGAGACAGGTGATCAACTAAACCAACTCACACACCCACACACACACACACACCCACACACACACACACACACACACACACACACACACAGCGCAGCTTCGGTCTTACCGCGTGACCTTGAAGATCCTCAGCAGGCGGACGCAGCGGAACACAGAGATACCGAGAGGAGACATGATTTCCAGCTCCACCAGAATGGTTTCCGTGATTCCCCCACAGACCACAAAGCAGTCGAAGCGGTTGAACAGCGAGACGAAGTAGGCCTGAAGTCCGAGACTGTACATCTTCACCAACATCTCACACGTGAACAGGGCCAGCAGCACCTTGTTGGCCACATCTGGAACACGCAGCAGTGAAGAATCTAAAGGCTGTCGTTGGTTTGATGCATTCTTTCCTTTGGCATGAACGTGCTCTTCATACCCTGCACTTGTGTCAGCCACATGGGCTGGTTGTAATGCTCGGATGAGATGGTGAGCGTGTTGAGGAACACCAGGATGATCACCAGCCAGTAGAAAGGCACCGATTTGACCGCCACCCGACACTTCCTGCGGCAGAACCTGTTGCAGCGGCGCCAGCGCCGACTGCAGGGAGCAGAAGACAAGGCTCGGTGAGGAAGTCGATATATAATGAATCAGATCACCTCAATAAGGAATTCATTGCTATTACTGAGCAGAATGCAGAGGAGTGATGGGGGCGAGCCAAAGGGGAAATCTATCAATATATTTTTTGCAAGTCATACTGTTCATAAAACATAAAGTACTGAGTAAGACTACTCTCTGAAAACGCCTTATGGTCCATGCTGACTTTCTAAAAGCTGTTGATTTATCATCACTCGTAAAGTCTCATTAAAATACAGTAAAGTGGAAGCCTAACTAACCGTGACATTTACTGCACCAGACACTCACCTGAACTTTGACTTGGAAATCTTTTGACTGAAAGAAAGAGAATTTTAGAAATGCAGTTTACAAATGCAGCTTGTAGCAGATGTGTGTTAAAAGTATTGGTAATTAGAGAAAATGTGATAAAAACACGTCCAAATTATACATAAAGAAAATATCTAAGTTGTTTGCTTTAACCATTTTCTTTTACAATAAAATCTGTTAGACTGTAGTATTTATAGGGGAGAAATAACCCTGACCCTGTTTCTGCTGTAAATGAATCTCTGCAGCAGCAGTCACACCAGAGGGGACCGCAACCCTGAGGTCTATAATTCAAAGTCATCACAGTGGTCTTGTTTATGAAATGTTCTCACCACAGAGGTCCACAGCATGGCGTCTTTTCGTCCTCCCCATTTTGATTTTCGGTGTTTACTGATTCAGTTTCGCTGGCTGGAACGCTCGCTAAGCAGCAAATAAAGTATAGATTCAGTGCAGTCCATCCCAGGGGGACGAAGTGTAAAATACATTAAATGGAGTCTCATCACATCAGGCTATCCTTTAAAACAACACAAAAAAGAAAACAGACGCATTCCTAATAAATAGAAGTGAAAAAAAAGCAATGCTGCAGCAATCAAAAATGTGAGTTCATATGAAGAAAGGAACGGAGCGCTGTGGCTGCGCATCACTGTCATCATTAGTGTGGTTTACCGGGTGCTGACACGGGACAGGGGACAGGGGACAGGGGGCAGGGGACAGGGGACAGGGGGCAGGGGACAGGGGGCAGGGGACAGGGGACAGGGGACAGGGGACAGGGGACAGGGGGCAGGGGACACGGGACAGGGGACAGGGGACAGGGGACAGATGCTCCAGCAGGGCGGACTGATGCGGACCACGAGGGAGCGGAGAGCAACTTGGCCGAGGAGGACAGAGCTCTTAAAGCTGCCTCGGATACGCCACAGCGAAAGAACTGCCTGCGCAGACAGACGATGATTAACTTCACAAGACGCCCCCCCCCCCCACCCCCCCGGTGCTTTAAAGTGTACGAGGGAGCTGCTGCTGCTGCTCAGCTTATGCAGACGTGTTGGCTTTGATTCCTGAGCAGCTTCAGCTCTGAAAATAGTGCTGACTGAGGAGTGGTGCTCTGGGTTTAGCCCCGTTTGCCTGTTTTCACACTGAGCCACTGCTTTAAATGGGACATGGAGAGGAAACGGGGGGGGGGGGGGGGGGGGGCTGCAATTAAACGCAGCTGTTTTTCTATTCCATCTTATGAGATTAATATTTTATTTAGAATTAGTAAGTTATTGAAAAAAGAAACACAAGGAGGACAAAAACTGAAAAGAGGTCGGGGTGTTCGGACACATCGGGTTCAACAAAGTAGTCATTAGCACAAAGTGATGAGGAACTACATAGATACACATAAATACACATAAATACACATAAATACACATAAACACACCCACTCAAACGTCACTTTAGATGCTGCAACTTGTATTTACCTTTTCTTTTCTTTTGCATTTATTTCCTAGTTTAAAGACCTGTGTGTTCACTACAGATCTCTGATAGATGCTGTTTAGGGTTAAATGTAAAAAGTACACGTTTTTCTATTTGTATTTATATAAGTCAAAACTTTTAAAGAAAAAGAAGCGTTCAGGTCTGATCTGATTCTGCTCTGATAATTGAGTGAAAATGAACACACTGTATTTTCAGCTTAAACACACACACACACACACACACACACACACACACACACACACACACACACACACACACACACACACACACACACACACACACACACACACACACACACACACACACACACACACAGGATTTACCATGAGTGTCGGACGACTGACTGAACCACCCAAACCTTCCTTTCTTCTTCTCAGTGAGGTCAGCCAGAGTCACCCCTTCATGTGTAACGCATGCAAGCCCATGCATTCAGACACAACGGCACAGCAGAGGGACATGGGGGGGGGAGAATGGGCTGCTATCAAAATGGGTCAGAGCAGACAAGCACCACGGGACAAGAACAGTATTCAAAATATCAATATTCAACAATGACAAGGGCAGCGGGAGCCACCGGGCTGCAGACACTGAGGAGGCAGAAGAACCACACGGAGAGCTGTTAGTCAGTGGAAGCGCCTGCAGGTGGCAAGGCCCCACTAACAGGGCGCCGTGCACGGGGCGGCGGGGGCTCCCGTGCCGTCCACAGACATCGAGTCGGGGCTGGATGCCGAAGGAAAGCAGTTTGGACTTTCCTCTTAGTGGCACAGAACCTCCAGAGCTTTGACTAGGACCCTGAACGTCTAACTTGAGAAGCACAACCAAGTACGACTGGAGGAGAAGACAGGAGGGAGAGGTGAAAACAAAGCACATCAAACATGGGGGGAGATCGATTGTAATGAAGAACAAAGATCCTACACGCAACAATAAAGTGAATCAGTTTCTCTGTTGCGCATCACGTGTGGTGCTTATATAAAGGATTTAGGATTATGGGCTCAAGCAACACGTTTTTTATGTATTAAAAACATGCTACACTTCCAGACGTCTTCAAACACCTCAGTTCATAGTGAACACCTGTCTAAGCCTCTACCTTCTGTTAGTGTGTATTACGGCTCATTGGCCTAAATACTGTTGATCATTTTGCATCACGAAGAGAAACCATTTTTTAAATTGTTAACCATCTGCTTCAGTTAGTGATTACTAGGTAGTGATTACCTGCAGGTACTGCTGAAAAACACCATCAGACCAACAACAGATCTGCAGGACTATTGACGTTACTGCAGTTGGATAAAGTTCAAACCTGATGGACACAGGATCCTCCGGCTTAATGCTCCTAGCTAATCCTATTCTTTTTAATAGAACTCACAAAATAATATATCAAACTCTTGTATTTCCTGATTATATGAACATAAAATGATATTCTTAACAACACTCAAAAATGAAAAAAATGAACCCTGTTTTCTCAGAGTGGAAGTGACAGATTGGGTCGGTATTGAAGGGCCCTCGTGATGTCCCCGTCACTCGGGGGGGCAGCAGCAGGAGGAGCAGGAGCAGCAGGAGGAGCAGGAGGAGGAGCTTACGGTTGCGCTTGCTCCCCTCGTCGGCCTCGTCCTCGTTGTCGGGGTCGATGTCTTCGGCCTGAGTGATCCAGTCCAAGTAACCCTTCAGATCCTCCTCCAGCTGCTGCTTCTCACGCAGCTTCTGGAAATCTCCTCGAGCTTTGGCCTTCTCTCTCTCCTTGGAGAACTCTCTGGGTTTGCGTAGGCACACAAAGACAAACACGTGCATTAACGATCCAATACGCGCACACAGAAACTTCCCTTTTCACTGTTATTTTGGTCACTTGGAATGGAAAAAAAAAAATCTGCCTTGCTGTATTAAATTATAAAACCGCTCACATTTTTGACTACGCTGCATTAAGACGTGCTGCATATTCATCCACTTCTATTACAAGCTTTGAAGGTATTGTGTGTTTTTGTGAACCCTGTAAGCCACTGGAGGGAGATGTACAACCTTCTGACAGGCTACACAGCACTTTTCTACACACCAAAGTACAGTAACTCATCCTTCAGGCAACGTCTTCGTCATGAGAAAAAGGACATTTTGCTGGACAGATGGTTTCAAGAGACACAAAATCACGCCGTCTGAACTGAGATTATGTAAAAAGACGACTGTGTAGGAAATCAGAAGATGGTACGTAGATGTTTAAGAGCATGGTGGAAAGTCGCCATTACTGAGGATGATGTGCATTTAATGAAAAATACATTTAAAAAGATACTTGATGATAAGAGGCTAGCAAAGCAGCATTTATAAAGACACATTTAGACACTTGATGCAGATAAAGAAATAGAGAGAATGTAAAGAAGTCTAAAGGACTCCAAGAATGTTTGAGTTGGAAATTCTGTTCACCTTGTTGCCTTATTTATTTCAAAGAAATTGGGCTCTGCTGAATGGTCAAGCATCCAGAGTCAATTCTACTGTAACACCCCCCCCCCCCCCCCCCCCCCCCCACAGAGCTGGGCTTTGAGAGAGAGCTTAGTGGCGCAGAGGGAGTGAAGGGCGAGGAATAAGATTAATTTCTCTCCCAGGAGGTTTGGGGGGAGGAAATGCTTATTTTGCATTTGCAACAGAGGTCAGACAAGAACGACTGAGAAAACATGTCTGCTTCCTGGTCCGAATCCTCATCAACATGGCTAATAGTTCAATATTTATTGATTTAAAGGCCAACACACAGTGAGCGGTGCCACAGTGCAAAACAAACCACTGCAAACACGCTCTGCACACGGCACACGTTTGCTCTTACCCACTTAGCACACCCAACACAAGGTTTAACACGAAAAACGATCCCAGAATGATCAGGCTAACAAAATAAATCCACGGCGTTTCCCATCCAATGGCGTCATTCACCTACGGGAGCCAAGGAGCAGACGGTTAACAGACACAAAGTCACACAACGAGGTAAGAGAGGAAGGCGCTTACCCGCTCAACACACCCAACACCAGGTTAAGAACAAAAAAGGAGCCGAAGATCACAAGACTGACAAAGTAAACCCACGGAAGCTCTAAGCCCATCGCATCGTTCATCTGGAGGAACAAGCGTCACGGCAGGAGGAGGAGGAGGAGAACAGGGAGCAGAGAGGAGAACACAGTGAAACCAACTGTTAAAAGCAGAAACTTTCACACAAACGGAGCAGAAGGTTTAAGGAAAGTAGATTTTTCTGAAGGTGAAGAAAAACATTTTGCAGATATCGCAGAACTACAGAAAGGAACCAGGGTAGCGTCTTATTTTATTATCGTTTAGTCGATCGATCACATGGGAGCGATACGAGCTGCCCGTGGACGTCACATTGGGTCACATGACGGTCCAGCTGACAGAGACCCACCCAGTACAGCACGTCGGTCCAGCCCTCCATGGTGATGCACTGAAACACCGTCAGCATGGCAAACAGGAAGTTGTCGAAGTTGGTGATGCCCCCGTTGGGGCCGTGCCAGCCCTCCCTGCACTCGCTGCCGTTGATGGGGCACTGGCGCCCGTGACCCGAGATCGCACATGGAGCCGGTTCCTCTTCTGCGATCATGTCTACGAGGAGGGAGGGAAAGAAAAGGGTCTGTGATCGCCGCGGCAACCACTGCGTCATTTTAAACATGGTGTCAAACCACAGCCCCCCAGCGGGTTTAATCAGATCCCAACATCTGATCCGTCTGCTGTCACTACACAAGATATCAGTGTGTTCATTTTGTCACGCTGCTGAAACCCCAAAGAAGCACCAAACTTTTATTTTTACCCATTTCTACTTTCTTTCTGCAAATGGTGAAAAAGTGCCGCCCGTGACTCATCGTGTGCAGTATGTGCAGCCATTATGTCGACCGACTTTAAGCATTGTGTTTGAAATCCGTGACAAGCCAAGTGTGCGCAGATAAAATAATCGCTTTCACCTTCAGAAGTGAGAAATGCGTGTTGACATTTGATGAAAAAGCTCAAAATACAAGATGTGAAGACAAGACAGTGACATTTTCCCATGTGTAGAACAAACAGGAGGACGTACCTGAGCCAGGAATGAAGCAGGTTGCGTGCATTTTACCAATGAAAAGCTCCAGGCCGATAATAGCATAGATGATGATGACAAACAAGACCAGGAGGGCGATGTGAAGGAGAGGGACCATGGCTTTAATGATGGAGTTCAACACCACCTGTAAACCTAAGCAAGGAGAAGAAAAGCACATCATGAAGCTGCTGGACCTGGAATCCGCTGTAAAATACAGCTCCAAACATCAGTTTGCACCCTGGACTCACTGCAAAAAAACAAAAAGCCTCATCTCATCAAATAGAACATCTAGAAGAACACATAGTTCTGGTGTGTATCAGCATCAGATGTTGAATGCATAGGTCCTCAGCGAGGATACATAGACCATCTATGAATTAGAATTAGAAAGGACTGTGATCATGTGTGGGTCAGTATCTGATCGGGTGGACCTGGCTCTGGACTCACTGGGTACCCCTGAGACCAGCCGCAGGGGGCGCAGCACCCGGAAGGCTCGGAGGGCTTTAACATCGAATCCACCTGGTTTGCCGCCGTGTCCTTGCATCGACAGATGTTCAATGTCTCCTTCTGCTTCCGCCTTCTCTTCTTTGGTCAAAAGCTCCAACACAACACTAAAGAGTCTGAGAAAAGAGGCACAATGATTAATCTCAGCTGCATATTGTTTCTCTTTAATTGTTTGAGTCTATTTGCAAGGTGACTCCAAACAAACTATTTACTTTTTTTAAAGATATTAATTAGCAGCATTAATAAGAACATATTAACCTTAATGTACCAGAAATGTAGCAAACACAAGCGTATTAATAATCCCTTGTGTTAAAAGAAGTTGCCCTTAAAGCTCTTTAAAGGCCGAGAGCAGTTTTATTTGACTGTTTAATTTAGTTCATGCATCATTTAGCAGTGAAGCTTTAGTGTAGACTGTGTCACAAAGTGCAAAGAACAACCCCCCCCCCCCACCCTTTGAAAGAGGACATTCGACTTCACAACAGTCAGTTGGACGTTCCTCACGTCGGACTCATCTCTACACATCACATCAAGCATGTGGACCTGAAGCTGCCGATAGGAAGGAGCTGTGAGGACCCAGAAGCTCCGGCTGATGTTCCACTGAGTCACAGCTGGAGGAGGATTCACTCACTCATCCAGTCACCATCACAAGAAAACACTGCAGATACACCTGAGAAGAACCTTTAACCAGTCAATCTCCTCATCGGAGACCTCAAATCTGTCTCCTCGCGATGCATGGAATCATAAAAAGGGTTTTATAATTCCATTTTGCGCTTTTAAGTGACTCAATTATTATTCTCTTTGAAACAATTGTGCCTTCTAAGTGACGGTGTTTCTTGGACAAATCTTGCGATATTTCTTTTCTTCCTGCTCGGGGGGGCCTCTGCTCGGGGGGCCTCTGCTCGGGGGGCCTCTGCTCGGGGGGGCCTCTGCTCGGGGGGGCCTCTGCTCGGGGGGGCAGTTCACTCACAGGAGCATTCACAAGTTCACAAATCCTTCTGTGACCAATGTGCACTAATAGGGTTGCAGATGTTTGGCTCTTTGCTTTCAGCCATCTTGAGATGTTTCTTGTGTCACACGTTGGTAATAAGACACTTTATTATAGGCCCCATTTGTGACTGAACCAGCTGATGTCACTTTTCTTTCTAATTACTGATCCATTTCAGCTGGTGTCTTGGTTTTGTGCCTCTTTGCGCCTCCCCGTCTCCATGTGCTCCACGTTGTCCTCGTGTCATTCCATTATTATTATAACTTCATTTCTGAACTTTTTTTGTTCCTGTGAAAAATTGACTGTTTAATCTCTTTTTATTTTGCCAAAAAACGTTTAAATACAATAATTTATCTGATAAAAAAAACATAGTACAACCACAGTAGGCGTAAGATTGCATTTTAGCGTGAGATTGCCCTCTATGGACCAGCGGTCTGGCAGTATTAATTCAGTGATGTGGCATTAACAGCTTAGTAGTAACATTTGACGGATAAACGCATGCTGCATAAAGACTGAGATCTGACCCAGCTACCCACTGGACTGTGTGCATGAGAGGAGAGAGAGGGAGGAAAATAGAGGAGAAAAAAGGATGCTGCGATTAGGATGAAGATAACGAGAGGAGAACGTGCAGGAGACAGGAATGAGGCCAGAGTGACACAGGGAAGTGTAAAGCATGACGTACTGGACCCAGATGGATGGAGGAAGTATAAGAAATAGCTGCAGAGCCGGATGGGAGACAAAGTCAGAGGAGAGGAGAGGGAAATATGGGAGGGAGCGTTGGAGAAGAGATGAAGTACGGAGGGATGGTGAGTCACTCCAGTGGTGGAAAAGCTCTGATTTATTCTCTCTGTCTTTTCTGGGTCACATTCTGTGGGTGTATGAGGGTCTCCATCAGCAGCTTGGAGCAGAGGCTTAAGCAATTTTAACTTAAACAAGGACTGTCTCTCTGTGACAAAGAAGAAATTCTTGACTATTAATTCCCTTTTGTGGCTTTCTAGATAAATCATATTTAAATAAATAAATAAGATCAGAGTATAAATCCAGTGAAACAACAAAACCCCATAATCTGGTCTTTTGAATCACCTGCATGATGATGCCAATTGTTAATGATGGTAATATGCTTAATCAAATGATCATTCACTATATTTAATAAGAATAAAACATCAATTGAAATAACTGAACTCGGGGACTTACCCAATGACGACAATGACGAAATCCAGCATGTTCCAGCCGTTTCTCACGTACGCGTTCTGGTGCATCACCAAACCGTAAGCGATAATCTTCAGAAAGGTTTCAATCGTGAATATGATGAGGAAGGCATACTCAACCGTTTCCTTCAGATTCAGAGAAGAGAAAAGAGGAGGGAGAACAGACATGGTGGATTAACTTGAAAAACCACGGACATGGCGTGAATCCAGTGTGCTGGGTGCAAAATACACGGGTCACAAATAGAGCAGAGACACAGGCACAAGAACATGTTCTGATCATTTCAGTCCAGCTCTGTAGTATCAGTTAATATGCGCAATGGAATGATGAGAAAGACACATGTTTTAGAGACGTATTAGTGGGGTTATTGTATATTGAGCTAGTCAGGCTTACTGGGTCTAAGAATAGGGGGGTGACTGTATAATATCTAGTTCCCCCGTGTCACACGTGTCACAAAAATCACCAAATCCACCCCCGAAAAGAACTGTGTCACAGCCAGAGAAATCTGTGAAATACACTTTATCTGCTAATTAATTAGTAGCCCGCCTATAAATCAGGGTTTGTATTTAATAAGCAAAGGTCTGAAAGTCTGATTCCTGTTATTCATGACGACGTGATCCAGACTCTGGTTGGTATGTTTTATGCAGCATCCGTGTAACATTGGTGAAGCAGCAAAGGAGAGTTTAATGGATGCCTTGAGTTTAGCACGTGGACGACATGCTGGACGGAGTCCAAAGAGCCTTAAGATCCGACTGCTGCACACAGTGCTGCCATCTATTAAACGTCTGCTCATATCAAACGTGTTGCAATAAACCCGCCAAATGTGAATTAATCATACCAATGGTTCTGGAAATATGCAAAGTACACACAGAGTTTCCTTCTTTTATAATGAGACAGAATATTTAGCAATAAGGACCCAGCGCTGATTCACTCGGCGGAGCCCCCAGGACCAGAATCCCCCCCCCCCCCCCACCGCTGCACAACCCGTCTGAGAGAAGTTAAAAAAGGTAAAACAGACGTTTATTAAAAGATATACAGAGCATCCGTGATGTAACGCCGCAATGCACCTCTCTCTGCTGCTGTTACAAAGACAGAGAGAGAACATCCGATCATCGGGTCGAGGTGGAGTGAAGCAGCAGAGGAACACGCTGCTGGATGTGCATGTTAGTGCACTACGCTGTGTGAGGTCACGATGTGTGAGGTCACGATGTGTGAGGTCACGATGTGTGAGGTCACGATGTGTGAGGCGCTGGAGGTGGACACAGCAGGCTGAGCTCATGCAGGGCGGCTATAGAGAGGCCTGTTCTTCCTCTATGGAGGGGACAGGTCCAAGTAAGGTCTGCACACTGGTACCCATGGGACCCTTCCGTCAGTAGAAGAGCCTTTTAACGTTTCACATGGGATGCTCTTCTAATACACACGTATATATTTTAATATACATAAAAACCTCCCCCCCCCTCGGGGAGTCCTTAATCCTCTGTGTTCTCTGCGGACCCCGGGGGCTCGTTTGCCCAACAGTTTAAAGCAGATTGTGAGAAGCACTTAGCCCCGAAAAGGAGACACACGGGCCGCTTTGTTAGTGAAGTAAAAGGCTGAGTGAAGCTCGTGGCCCGCTGCATCCATGACAGAGTCTCCCCGGGGGGGCGCAGGAGGGCCGATTCAATCCGGGAAGAAAGAGAAAGGGCGAAGGGACAAGTAAACATTGAGGCCAAGAGGAGGACGCTAGGAAGTGGAACACTGGCTTCACTTAAACATCAAAATAGATCCATCTTCTTATCTCAGAATGCCAAATATCCTCCATCCGAGTTTAACATTCAAAATACTTTATAATGTGTTGAGTAATATTTACAGAAAAGTACGTTGTCAGAACAGTTTTAGCTTTCCGAGGCACACTAAGTTTATGCAAACTGTCACTTCCTCGTTTGTGAAAACATGTTAAAGACAACAGCAACTGATGGAATCATCAGCATGTTGTTCTGCGCAGCAGAAAGAGAAGGAGAGCGAGGAAAGAGGCCATTGGGGATGACCATAAATATCTCTGACTCATCTTAGTTTATTTGTGCTATAAAGAGACTGCTATGTTCCCTTTTCCATGCAGTTTATAATACTTTCTTTGCAGTGTTGCCTTGACTTGCTGTTAGACACAGCATCATATAGCAGAGGCTCTGGCGTACATAGAGGCACATGTTTATGGCAGCGTAAGATGAGCTTAATGCATGTTGTTCTTCTGCCACAAGGCGCCTGTTACCACAGAGCTCAGGTCACGTGTCACAAAGGACGTTAACCTGCTGAACCATTCATTGCTTCACATAACTTCCCATTTGAATGAAATATGTGGACAGCAGCAGTGTAAAGCTGTGAGAAATAGATGGCCCTGCACACAATGCCCATTAAGCTCCATCTATCTTCATCCAGGCTGCACACAGACACTCATCATGTTCAACAGTTGAAATGGAGCTGTGAAGTACAGTGAAACCATCCAGGCTCCAGAGGACCGTAGTGACACTCGTGACCTTGGTGTTTCTCCTCTGTGTGTCTTATGGGAGCGGGTTAGGGGGGGTTAGGGTGACAGGTCGACTGTGCAGGATTTCAGGTGCCAAAGAAATCCAGACCGACATCATCTCTGTTCAAGGTAGCACCCACCTGCCTGTGTGTGCTCAGGTAAAAGCTCATTCATGCATTCATACATTTTCAAGTATTTTCCAGATTATTCAACTGAAATATCCATTCCAATAAGACAAAGCCAAAAGTGATATTTTGAAATGTCCTTTCAGTGCTCAGCAAAACAAACTAAAACCCCCAAAATATCCAGAAGAAAACCAGAAAATATTCATTTGAGAAGCAGGAAAATTCTGTTCTGAAAACTAACTCAAAGTGAATAATGCAAATCAAATTTCTGTCAATCAAAAAATCACTTCATGGTCCATCATGAATTGTTTAACAAACAAACTGTGTTTAGGTATTTCTGATCATGTGACCACCTGAGTGTTATTACATGTGCCTCTGAGCGCTCACGTGTAGAGCAGCAATGAGCACATGTGACCAAACGGCACCATGTGACCAAACGGCGCCAATTCTTTGTCATTAGACAGCATTAGTAGTAGTTACATTGCTATCGCTGATCTTATCCACTGCTGCTGTGATCATTAGTAATAATTTCCATAATTAGTCTGCTTACTACTCTCATTATATGAATCATTTCTGTCATATGCATTTAATGTGTTGCTATCTTGCTCATTCTGTCCATCTGCCGCGTGTCTGCTCGTCCACAGAGAAGCGTCACTCCTCCTTTCAGCTCCCCAAGGGCTCTTTCTACATGTTTCTATCCCCGTTGAAGCTTTTGGTGTGTAGATATGAGGCTCCAGGTAGAGAGGATATTGCACGAGTACAGATGGTAAAGCCCTCTAAGACAATGTTGGGATTTTTAAATTGAATTGAAATAAACTGGAATTGAAAACATGAGCCAGCGGACAGTTTGAGAGCGAATCTGTGGGTCTGTTTAAATTGTGAAACTCATCCTGCACACAGCGAGCAGACAAATAT